>NC_051863.1:179530990-179656761 GCF_015732765.1 Culex quinquefasciatus
AAGGAGTGTATGGATCTCTCGGCGGCCAGGTCTGTAGCTGTGGACTTCTGCAAGTGTGGATCCCCAGCGAACTTCCAAAGGTATAGAGCTCTTGATCGCAGGTACAGTGTACACTTAGCGGAAGAAGCGAATGTACTGGCGGGAGTTCGTTGAAGGACTACCAGCAGATACGTCCATGAGCACTCTGTGGCGCGTTGCGAGGGCCATGCGTAGAGGTTCCGTTCCGAACGAGAGTGTGGAAAATCGAACAAGTGGATATTGATTTCGCCAAGAAGGTGTGCCCGGACTCGGTGCCGACACAACCATCATTCGACGTTGTTGATGGGAGCGATTCTAATCCTCCCTTCTCGATGGTAGAGCTCTCCATAGCACTATTGACGGGCAACAACACTGCTCCTGGTCCGACAAGATCAAGTTCAGCTTGCTGAAGAATCTTCCGGACGTCGCAAGCAGCGTCTGTTGAAACTGTTCAACACGTTGGTGGAGCAGAACGTAATTCCACACGAATGGCGACAGGTCCGGGTGGTTGCCATTCAAAAGCCCGGTAAGCCGGCGTCCGACCACAACTCGTATCGTCCAATCAGCTTGCTGTCGTGTCTACGCAAGTTGCTGGAGAAGATGATCCTCGACCGCCTCGAACCATGGATGGAACGAGAGCACTTGCTGTCAGACACGCAGTATGGCTTCCGGAGAGGCAAGGGAACAAGCGACTGTCTAGCCTTGCTGGCTACAGGGATCGACATAGCCCGTGGTAAAAAACAGCAAATGGCTTCTGTCTTTCTAGACATCAAGGGTGCATTCGATTCAGTCTCCATCGAGGTGTTGGGAGTAAAGCTGCGGCGGAGCGGTCTCAATCCGACGATGTGCAACTTCCTCATCAACCTGTTGTCAGAAAAACACATGCACTTTGTGCAAGGTGATCTGGCAATCACCTGGATAAGTTACATGGTTTGGCACAAGGCTCACGCCTTAGCCCATCCATGTATAACTTCTACGTCAGCGACAACGATGATTGCTTGACCGGATACTGCACCCTATACAGTACGCAGATGACGCAGTGGTTTCAATCGCTGCCAAGAAGGAAGTCGATCTGCTAGAACCCTTGCAAGATACCCTGAACAACTTGGCCCATTGGGCAGTTGAAAAGGGTATTGAATTCTCTCCGGCGAAGACGGAACTGGTCGTTTTACGGGGAAGCATGAACCGGCACAGCTCAATCTTTCTCTCTCGGGAAAGACTATCGAGCAGTCGGACCACTTCATGTACATGGGTACCATCTTCGATCAAAAGGGAACATGGGGGAAGCACAATAACTACCTGAAGCAAAAGTGCCTGCAAAGAACTAATTTTCTGCGCAGTGTCTCTGGCAACCGGTGGGGTGCTCATCCTTCTGACCTGCTTCGACTGTACAAGACAACGATACTCTCGGTGCTGGAATATGGCAGTTTCTGCTTCCAGTCAGCTGCGAAATCACGCTTGTTGGTTCTCCAGCGGATACAGTACCGAAGTCTTCGCATTGTCTTGGGATGCATGCACTCAACTCACAACATGACCCTCGAGGTCTTGGCGGGAGTGTTGCCTCTGCGAACTCGTTACTACGAACTGTCTTACCGGTTCCTGATCCGGTGTGATTACAGGAATAAACTGGTAATTGACAACTTTGAAACGTTGCTGAACCTTCACGTTGAGTCTCGGCGCATGCTTCTATATTATGACTTTATGTCATCGTGGGAGTGGAGCCCGAGCACAACGGTACAGCGCACGCCTCCGTTAACCAGCAGCACCCTGATTGGCTTCGACACGTCCATGAAAGCCGATACTCGCGGTATCCCAAACCATCTTCTGCGGGGAGTTGTACCGTCGATCTTCGCATCAAAGTACAACCATGTTCCTCCAAACAACAGATTCTTCACCGATGGCTCCAAGCTCGACGGCTGTACGGGCTTCGGTGTTTATCATGAATCTTATCAGCTGTTCTTTAAGCTGAAGGACCCGAGTTCGGTTTATGTCGCAGAGTTAGCCGCGGTTTACTGCGCACTGCGAATCATCGAGACCATGCCACCTGACCACTACTTCATCTTCACCGATAGCTTTAGCTCTGTTGAGGCTATCCGGTCTCTGAAGCCGACCAGGAGTCTGCGTTTTCCTCACGGAAATACGCAAGACTTTAAACAACCTGGCGGCTCAGTCCTTCAGCATCACGGTGGTGTGGGTCCGCGCTCATTGCTCGATTCCGGGTAATGAGAAAGCGGACTTGCTCGCCAAGAAGGGTGCTGAGAGTGGAGACATTTTTGAAAGGCCAATTAGCCTACAAGAATGCTACGGTTTGCCGAGGCAGCGTGCGCTTCTGGATTGGCAAAAACAATGGGACGACGACACCAAGGGACGTTGGATGTATTCCATACGACCTAAGGTGCAAAGAAAAGCCTGGTTCAAGGGAATGGACTTGACGCGTGGATTCATCAGAATGATGTCCCGCCTTATGTCGAACCATTACTCATCCAAGGCTCATCTGTACCGTATCAACATGAGTGATACGAACTTATGCGACTGTGGGCAGGGTTATCAGGACATCGACCATCTCGTATGGGCGTGTCCAGATCACCAGGCTCACAGAATTAAGTTGAAAGATACCCTCAGGGCTCGAGGAAGACCACCAGAAATCCCGATGCGAGACGCGTTATCTCAACTAGACCTTGATGTTCTCTATCCGATCTATCAGTTCCTCGTAGATTCCAAAATTTCCATTTAGTTTTCTTCCAGTTAGTTTTCCTTCAGTTAGTTTTCCTTTTGTTAGTATAACTCGCCTTCGCACAAAGCCGTCGTTTCTGGATTGCACCGGAAGCAAAGCAAGAACGCCCCAGCAGCTGGACACCGAGTTGCGGCTGAGGACACAAGCAAAGGCCAGCAGAGCCAACCAAGACCCCTACACAATCCCCTTCCCATCCCACGCCTTGTCTTTAACATCAATCCCTTCCCTACTAACCCCGAGTAGGCCGCGGGTAATCGGCTCCCCTCCCACTAACATTTACACACAAGATCCTCTGTAATTATTAAGTTTTTTGTAATTACAAAAGCCGACTCGGTCCTAACCAGGTCCCAGTACCGAAAAGGACCTAATAAAAATAATTTTATGAAAAAAAAAGCTCAGGACGATCTCCGAGGGGACGGTGTGTGTAGGTGTGCTTAAGCGAAGCAAAACTTTGCTTAATACTCCTCCATCCACAAACCCCGGCACAAAAGTGTCCATTTTGTCGAGGAAAATTTCCAATGGAATGGAAAACGGGGGGCGGGGCGACTTTTGATGGGCAATCGGCAGCTCTGGTCATCGATATGCATAACCGGTCGTCAAAGTGAGTTAGAATTTTGAAAGGGGTGGAATTGAGTTTGTTGGAGAATCTGTACAGTTTTGCTGGGGATCCACCTAACGAAGCAACGAGGATGAAACGATCTCAATTTGTTAATTGCTATTTGCGCAATGTTGAGGGAATGGATTGAAACAAGTCAATTTTTTTTAAAGATTTTTTTGTATTATATTTTGTTAACTGAAGTTTTCAAGCTCCACCTTTTTCAGGGGATAAGGGAAATTCTCCATGATATTTATAAGTGAGTTTAGCTTGGGTTGCTTGGTTCATGCTGTTTTCCTTCACCTGGAAAGGTAATGGTAAATCCTTTGATAAAAAACTAAAAAAAAACTATTCCAAGTAAATCTGTGCTTAAAAATAAATAACACCATAACCCTGGTCAATCCAGTCAATTAAAATTTTGTCGCCTTCTCGATTCCCAGTAAAACCAACAAAATCACCCTCTCATAATCGTTATCATTATCGATTCCTTTCGAGTCACTTTATCGGTACCCATTTCGAAACCTTTTGCCATTTTCCAGCAGGACTGTTGTAATCCTTCCTCCTTCTCGCATTTTGAAACACCAACCTGCCGCCTCGCAAAGAAACTGCCCGATTTCATTTTTACGGCGATTCTTATTTTCTCCGTGGAGGTGTCATCTTTCCAGGTAGACAATCGTCAGAGCATCCCCAGCCAGAATTGGTCCAAAGACAAGTTCAGCAAAAAAAAAAAAAGTTACACCGTAAGACAGCAGATGGAAGGAGGATTTGGCCAATAAATTACGCGAGACACATACAGAAACACAGACACACATATACAAACGAAACGACAGAGGCCCCCCTGAGAAAGAGCAGAGAGCAGTTTACGATTACGAGCGATGAATATTTCATGGGACGCCATTGGCCTCCGTGGTCTGGCGGTGGTTTCAAGCTTGAAGGCGAGGGTAAAGTGGCGCTTGTTGCACGCAAATTTGCTGGATTTAAGTGAGAGTTAAAGATCTTACCGGATGTTTTTTTCTTTTTTATTGGATTAGATTAGATTCGATTAGATTAGATTAGATTGGATTAGATTAGATTAGATTGGATTAGATTAGATTAGATTAGATTAGATTAGATAAGATTAGATTAGATTAAATTAGATTTGATAAGATTAGATTAGAGTAGATTAGTTTAGATTAAATTAGATTTGATTAGATTAGATTGGATTGGATTACATTAAATTAGATTAGATTACATTAGATTAAATTAGATTAGATTACATTAGATTAGATTACATTAGATTAGATTGCATTACATTAGATTACATTAAATTAGATTGCATTACATTAGATTACATTAAATTAGATTGCATTACATTAGATTACATTAAATTAGATTAGATTACATTAGATTACATTAGATTAGATTGGATTGGATTGGATTGGATTACATTAAAGTAGATTAGATTACATTAGATTAAATTAGATTAGATTACATTAGATTAGATTACATTAGATTGGATTGGATTGGATTGGATTGGATTGGATTGGATTGGATTGGATTGGATTGGATTGGATTGGATTGGATTGGATTGGATTGGATTGGATTGGATTGGATTGGATTGGACTAGATTAGATAAGCTGAAATAAGATTCAATAATATTACATTCGATTAGCAATAAATTCTATTGAGCTGCTCAATTAGTTTCGTGTAGAGATCATGAATTTAAAAAAGAAAAGGTGGAACATACTCCAAATTACCCCAAACTTTTCCGGCGACGAAAGAAAGCATCTCTCTCGACCGAAGAAAGTGGTTTCATTTTATCAATCTTTCTATCGAAAAGAGCTTGGTGGTGTCGTAGGTTGGGGTCTGGGAAAGTGAATTCCAGGTGAAATTATTAACAAAGGCAGGTTCAATAGAAGGGCTGGGGGATTCTTTCATTACTGGACACTTAAGTGCAGTCCGCTTTTGGGGATGAAATTTCCGTGATTTCAAATTGAATTATTATTTCTGAAAACTTGCCTCAAATTGAATTCGACTTCACCTTAAACATTGATTCCACTCCACCTTGCACTGCTGTCAGAACCCGTTTGCAAATTAACATTTTCAAAGTATTTTGGTCCCCCCCCCCCTCCCTGGCCTCCCTCGCAAAACACGTCAGGTGATGCAATGCATAGTTTCGCCCGATAGTGAAATAAACACCATTCCCGGTGCTGACAGTTTTCAATTGCTGTGCAAACAGCACTCTCCGTTTTTGGTGCGGTTTCTATTTGCTTTGCCCGTCACTCCACAAAGTCCCCGCACCCTTCTTGGACTGGCTTGTTCTAAAGGTGTACATTTATTAGGGTAGTAAGCATTAATTTCATGCAAAATTTCAAAACTGATGAAGATGCGCCCCAAAAGGACCAAAGCAGCACTCATCACCCTACAGGTATGCAAGGTACTGAAATGTTTGGAAATTTGCCACCACCACCACGTGCAACACTTTGTCCTGAAATCGAAACATTTGCTCGCAAACTCTTCCGAGTTTTCGGAATTGCAACGGCACGCTAGGCTAGGCTAGGCTAGGTAGGAAATTAATGTTTCGTCTTTCGTGTGTTCACCTCAAACTTGACTGCTATTGACAGTTTTGCTGAAAGGTTTTCCGAAAATATATCGCACTAGGAGTTGGAAATTGAATTTTGATGTGCATTTCTGTTTGTTTTGCAATTGTCTGATAAATAATAATCTTTAAAGAGTGTTTTTTTTTCAAAATATAAAATTTGTTATTTTGCAGCTTGTTACTCATAACTGAAAACATAATATTTTTTCAGCGTAGTATAGTAACCTAGATAGTAAATTAGCTTATATCTGTAAGCCCATACATCCAATTGAAATTTGGTCAAAGACTAACTTATGGGAAATTGGACGAGCTTTTCGGTAAAAATATTTTCGAGACTGAAAAATCAAGTCTGTCATATAGAAATTGCCAAAACCCATCAAAACCCTATTTTTTCAACATTTTTATTTTTAAAACCGCTGTAACTTCACAAGGATTGGACTTAGGGCAATGGTCAATAATTGTAATAATTATGTAATTATGTAAAATTGTCTGGAGAATCGACTCTCATGCTCGGTTTTTAAAAATTTTGACGTTTAGAGCACTTTTGAAAAAAAAAACAGTTTCAGTAAATGATTTTTGTATTTTTTTAGGTGAGTTGCTCCATCCTGCATTTTTCGTAAGTCTTTTTGTAACATTTTAGGCTATTTTCACAAAAAAATTGAACGAAAAAAAAATCGTGTGCTCACTTTCAAATTTGACTTTTAATCTTAAAAATCAAATAATCTCATAAAAGTGGTGTGTTTTTTTCTTTCAGTGTATTTTTTCCGGAAAGCCCGTCAAAATTTCTTACAAGTTTGTCTTTGACCACTTTTTATAGGATGCAACGGCTTCGAGATACACAAATATTTAAGTTACGAAATACAAAAATATTTTAAACACTTACGCCCTTCTCAAATGTCAATATCGAGTTAACTGGCTCCATATACACAAAAGTGGCTTATATATGCCTAGGATAACATGTCTACAAAGTTTCATTGAAATCGGAGAGGGTCGAGAAAAAAGTACCTAAAAAATTCCTGTTTTGTGCTGGAATTGCTCTTTAACATTTTTGATCGATTTCTTCTTTTGAAATACAGATCAGGATCAATTTCTGAAGAGTGTTTTGTTTGATAATTTAAAAAAATCTGTCCTAAAAATTCAGAAAAAATCACTTGGTCGTTTTTTGTAACATTGAAAATGAGATCCATAATTTGCAGAATATCATCAATTGATAAATAAGGCAACATTTATAAAACAAATACATTTTTTCATAAATTTCATTTTTGGCTATACAGTCCAGACTTGATTATTCGAAGCCTCGATTGTCCGAAGTATCAATTATTCGAAGTTTGATTATCCGAAGGTTTGTATGGGTCTTCGGATAATCGAATCACGACCAATTTTTTTCCTATTTTTTTCTTGTTTTAAACATCAAATTCGAGATCTGTGAATCCATTTTTGTTAATTTGAATAGTTGATTGCCTATTTAATAATAAAATTCAATTAGTCAATGTTTTATTACCGCCATAATGGCCGCCATCTTAGATTTAATAATTTTAAATCTTTTTAGCATAGTTTAGGGGCCATACTTTAGCTCGACAATCAAGAATTATACATTTTTTTCGTGATTCGATTATCCGAAGTGAGGTTTTTCCAGGGAATTAATATTTTAGTAAAGCAAGGATTGTTAAAAAATGAAACTTTTAACACTTTACCAATCATTTGAATTGTTATCAGGTGCACTTTTCTAAGATTCGAAACAAAAAAATTAAAGAAGAAAAACTCAAAAATGGTACGCTATATTTAAAACTTATATTTTTAGTGTATCGATTGCAATCTATTATTTTTTGAATATTTTTTGAGTAATTTTTTGATTTTTGATTTGTTTATAGCGTGTTTTGTGATCTGAAACTTCATTTCAAGGTACACATTTTCAAAAACGTTTATAGCACTTGTGTATGAACAGCCCCCTTTTTGTTAGAAATTAAAAATGGAAAATAGCTTGTTTCACAGAAATTAAACATTTATTGAAAATTGATTTGGTAATAATAAAATCGAAATTCTAGTCGCTAAAAAATTTCAACTTGATTTTTCGATGTAAAATTGAATTTGCAATCAAAAAGTAATTTTTAAATTTTGATAAAGTGCAAGTGTATTCAAATTACAGCTATTTTTAGGTATTTTTTTTCAAGATAGTCGCAGTTTTTGTTTTTTTTTTATAATTAGAGCACAGAGCGGCCGTGGCTGACTGGTTACGGTGTTCGCTTTGTAAGCGAAAGGTTCTGGGTTCGATTCCCATCTGCTCCCAACGAGAAAGCTAAGTACACAGAATTTGAAATGATGAATATGAACGAAAAATCAAAGTCGCTCGAGGCGGGGTTCGATCCCCCGTCCTTTGGGTTGGTAAGCAAAAATGCTAACCACTAGGCCATGACGACTTGGTTAGCTTGGACTGGAATTAGAACTACTGTTACAGAGAGCGAGTTGTGGCGCTATAACCACGGCAAATAGTGTTCAGGGCATTCGTGGAAATACAATGTCCCATCCCAGAGGGTCCCGGAGTACCAAACCTTCTTAGCATGGTGCTCCCAACGAATACAACCAAATCTCGGAGCGTATGGTGGTGTGTCCCCACGCTTCTTCCTCCCCTGTCGATTCAGAATTGTGTTGTTGTTCGAACACTCAGTGCTCAAACTCAACCCAATTACGTGTCATCTCTGCGATACGGCTTTACGCAGTAGGCCTGGCCGCTTTAACGCTTGTGATGTTTCAATGCATTCCGATGCAATGGTGCACTACAAATGTTAATAAATGACAAGAAGAGTGCTAGGCGTCATCTAACCTAAGGCACTCTCCAGGATCCCTTCGAAAGATTGGCTGCGCTAGGGTCTGATTAGATTAGATTAGATTAGATTAGATTAGATTAGATTATAATTAGAGCACATGTTGGAAAAAAATATGTTTGAAGGACTGGGAAAATTCTCTATATTTTGCTTATTAAAATTTTGTGGATATGACCCTTAGTTGCTGAGAGGAGAGGTTTATAAACAGGAAAATTGATGTTTCCTAAGTCCCACCCAAACAACACACTATTTCTAATGTCGTTATCTCAGCAACTACTGGTCCGATGTTAAATGTTAAAATATGAAACATTTGGGAAATTTTCCGATCTTTTCGAAAACAATATTTACAAAAAAAAATTAAGACGAACATTTCAAAAGGGCCATACATTTAATATTACGCCCATTTGAAATGTTAGTCTCGATTTACATTTTTAGAAAATATTGTTTTCGAAAAAATCGGAAAATTTCATCGGAAAATGAAATTAAAAAATGTTTGCGACAAGTATTTCGATTTTATTGAAAAAATCTGAATTGGTTCAAAAATTCAAAACTTGGTCGAAGATTTTTTGCTTATTATGGAAAATTTTGAAAAGTTGGCATTTGATGTCCTCTAAAACATATCAGAAAATGTTAAATAAAAAATCACCAAATTTTTTTTGATCTTGTATCTTTTTTTTCCAGTGTAGTCCATATTCATACCTACAATTTTGCCCAAGACACCAAATCGATCAAAAAATTCCTTCAAAAGATACAGATTTTTGAATTTTCATACATCTTTTTTTGTATGAACGGCTGCCAAATTTGTAAGGAAAATTCTAAGCACCAACTAATGATGCAAAATGGCTATTTTGGGCATACCAAAGGCACCAACAAAGTTTTAGCCGAATTATAAAATGAAAAAAAATCGAATGACCGAAATCTCAGAGAATTGCTCAATTATAACAATTTTCAAAACACCAAACACTTTCCCCCACATTTCCCTTCTTCATCAAAATCGAGCGTCGATTAAAAATAACACAATCGAAACTCGGCAAAGGTCGTGCGCCGTCTCGTCTCGAAAATAAAATACAAACAACGGCTAAAAATACAGCAAAAAAAAAAATCAAAAGTGTGTTTCCCAAACATGTGTAACTCTTCAAGGCAGCAGCAGCAGCAGGGTGGCCAATTCCACCCGATGCGATGATGATCCACCACCTTGACGACCGGACCAGAGAGATACACGATGGCTGGGTGGTGGCGGGGATGAAATTCAAGACAAAAGTTCCGGCGGCTGGGAGGAAAACTCGCGAAACACATGTGAGCCGTAAAACACGCGACCTGGGCGTTTAAATGTTTGTTTTGATATTTATTTGTTGGCGTGGCTTGGGTTTTTTTTTGTTTGGTTTTAAACTTTTTTAACGTTCTCACGCGAAAGTGTCGCAGTGACGTACTTAAGCGGTGGGAGAACGGTTCAACTTGCTTAACGACTTTGGATTTTTCTTTTTTTTATTATTTTAGGAAAAGGATAACGATTCCTCAACACCGTGGTTTACCGGGGTCAGTCATCTATCAAGTTTTGTAATTAAAATCACAGTTGTTCAATGGATTTGACTCCGGAAAAGCTGGAATCTCGAAATAGAATTGTCTTTGATGTTGCGAACTTCGGATTAGGAAGGTTTAATGGCAACCGACTTCAAAGTGTGGTTTTTTGAATGTCAGCTTTCTGTTGGAGACACTTTGGTGGACGGAAGCTTACAAGAGATCAAGAAAATAGGGGTTTCGTTAAGTTAATTGGAGTTTTAATCACGGATAAGAAGAAAAAGGAGAAGATTGGGAGAAAAAACTTTGTCCTACACTCAAAAAAAGAGTTCGCGTAAACTGCCGCTCAAATCAAGTCCGTCCCATATGTAATTTTGTCAATATTGAGTTAATGATGCAGTTTGGTTCGAAATCATGAAAACTATCAGAATAAATAATATACTTTAGTGTTTTGTTCCAGAAAACCGTGGAAAGTTCACTTTTCGAGAAATTCTAACACGTAACCTTATGGGCGGGACAAAGATGACTTTCGTTTTTCTCGGCATGCTGTTTTTTACATATAGGACGGACTTGATTAGAGCGGCAGTAAACGTGAATAGAGTTCATGCCACCGGGAACCAGGATGAAAACTGTTCAACTTTTATAGTGCATTGCACCATGAAAGTGAACAGTTTTCTTCCTGGTTCCCGGTGGCATGAACTCTGTTCACGTTTACGCGAACTCATTTTTTTGAGTGTGAGGAATAATTTTGGTTATGATCATCAATCTGAGGTCCATTGTTCGATATCTGACTGGATATCATCATGACTTTTCATTTTTGACATTCGAAAAAATACATGTTATTAAAAAAATTTAGTCTGACATGGTGGTGATTTGGAATTTTTTTTTAAGTCAAATTGTACGCCCGATTTGATCGCTTATTAGAAATTTCAAAAAACGTATTTTTCGGTGAAGACATATATTACAAAACAGGTTTTACACCCTCTTCCATTAATCGTTACTCAACTGTAAAACATTTGGATTAGTCATTTTATAGGAAATTTTATGAACTTTTTGAATCCTAGACCGAGACCTAGAAGGGTAAGTTTTTCATTCAGAACAATTTTTATCTTTTTAAAATTTCGCGTTTTTCCTAACTTTTCAGGGTTTTTAGGAGTGTAACAAAACAATGTTTTACAAAATTGTAGAGCAGACAATTTCAAAAATGATGTTATCGCAATTGTTTTTTTTTTTTTTTGCTGTAAATTATTTTAAAAACATGTCTTTTTTTGATGAATTTCCAAAAATGAAAGAGATCGTACCATCTCTCCATCATGAGATATCGAGCAAAAAATCATAAAAATATCAAAAAATGGAACTTTGAATCGTGATTTTTTAATTTTTCATGGCAATCCTGATCATAGGTTTGTGATTCTTCAAAATCGTTTCAAATTCAAATTTAAAGCTTGAAAAACTTATTTTTCTTAATGGTTTTTGAATATAAAATATTTTGGGTTCCCCAGAAACTCAGAAATGTTTGTCTCTTGTGAGGAAATTCCAAACTCGGCAAAAATTGTAAACAATATATTTTTCCCATGGGCTATCCATAAACAACGTGACCCCCCCCCCCCCTCCCTATAGTGGTAAAATTATTTTGTCCCAAAAAAGGCGATGTGCCGGAAACCTTCGGGTTCACCCGGATTTCAATAGGTTTTTGCCTCACGAACAATGTTTTCATAAAACAAGAAATCCCGAAAAAAATCGTTAAGAACTCGCAATCTGCGATTGACTGAAAAATTATTTGTTTTCATAAAAATATCATATTTTGTTTTGAATCATTGAAAAATGCGTTCAAACTGCCCCGTATTTCACTTTACCTCATAGTTATGATGTTCTGTATTCATATTGGTCCAGGAAGTCGTCATTTTTCATTGGCAACATGTTAAAGTTCAAAAAGGTTTTTTTTGGCCTGAAATTTTTAGGATTTTTTTCTCAAAAACTCATAAAAAAAAATGCCTTCAAAACCAATGTCCATCACCTTGTAGTTAAAAATTTTCTGAAAATGTCTGCTTTCGTTTCGTTTTCGTCACTTCAGTGCCAAGATGCAGCCATTTTAGTAAAATAAAAATGGAGAATTTTCAAAATTCCTTATGAAAATTCAATTTTAACACTTGCACCACTGTTTCAGCTACTGCTAGCATTTTATTTGTTACCCAACCTTTTGCATTGTTTTGTAACAGTAATTTACTAGCAAAATCCATAGCTTTCGTTATTTTGACTAAGTGGCGTAAGCGCCATGACGCATATAGTACAACAAAATCATTTTTTCCTAGATTGATGAAAATAGCTTTTGATGAAAAAGTATTACTTACACTAATAAATATGTATATTCTTGAAATAAAAAAAAAATTCATCAAAACCTTAAAAAATAAAAAAATTTAGGCAGAAAAAAAAACATTTTTCCAACACCAATGAAACATGACGGCTTCATGGACTTGACTTCATGAATACGGAACATCATTGATAGGTCTCATAACTATGAGTTAAAGTGAAATACGGCTCATTTTTCAGTTAATCGCATATCACGAGTTCTTAATGATTTTTGGATTTTTTTTTTTGTTGTATGAAAACATTGTTCCTGAGGCAAAAACCTATCAAAATCCTGGTGAGGATTCGCCACATCGCCTTTTTTTGGACACACTAGTCCACCGTGGTGTAGGGGTTGCCTCTCACCCAGTCGGCCTGGGTTCGATCTCAGATGGTCCCGGTGGCAAATTTTGAGACGAGATTTGTCTGATCACGCCTTCCGTCGGACAGGGAAGTAAATGTTGGCCCCGGTCTAATCTAGAGGTTTGGGTGTCTCGGAGGAGTCGCTGGTAGGCAGTTGGACTAACAATCTAAAGGTCGTCAGTTCGAATCCCGGGGTGGATGGAAGCTAAGGTGTAAAAAGAGGTTTGCATTTGCCTCAACACTTAGTTTCGAGTAGGAATCTCACAATCGAGAACGCCAAGACAATGCTGTAGAAAGAATATTTTTTTATTTTGACCAGTCCACATGGTTTATGGATTGTCCCCATACAAATTAATACAATTTAAATAAATCCATTTAATATGAAACTTCATGAAATCTGGAGCAACATTTGAATATGGCCCATAAGCATTTAGACAGCTTGAACTATTTCGCACATTTTTAGGCCTCAAGATTTTTTTTCACAAAAATCGAATTGTTAGGCAATAGCTGGCCTTCCCAGCCACAATTTAAAAAAAATAAGTTCTATAAAATAGCTACCAATTGTCTGGAATTTTATTTAAAAAATCCAATCCTCCAAAATTCTTATGCTCGATTTTCAAATGTTCCTCCAGAAGTTGTCCAATCCTTTTACATTTTTTTTATTTAATATGTGTTAACGGTGCAATCAACTAGAGCTTTTGCACCCAGATTTTTGTTACAGACATTTTATTTTGTTCAAAACTACGGGAACTATCGATATATTTTTTATCCATCCCTAAAGTACTACGTACAAAATAGTTTACAACAAAATTTGACATTTTTACAGTTATTTTTTGCAGAATAGGGTCCGTAAGTTTGGCAATTTGGGAATAAGAAGACAACAATTTACGGAATTTCACTTAAACTGCGTTGCAAATTCATGTCGTTGAGTCAATATAGGGAAGCATTCTTTTCACCTTGATGTTTTTTTTGCTAAAAATATTCATTCGTTTGAAACATAAATTTTGACCCTTTTTAAAATGTAAGAAATCGTTGGTAAGAGTAATACAATTTAAATAGAGAGAGAAAAAAATCTTAGAAAATTTTCCCACGCAACTTTGACATCTACAAAAGCACAAACATTTCTTGCAAACACAACGCAGAAAAAATCCACCGATCGTCACCATGACAAAGATTTCGCCTTTTTTCTCTGTTCCAAGAAAAACCAACCAAGCAAAAGAGTACCGGGCTGGTGAAACCTTCGAATAGCAGACAGAAAACCCAACTCAGAGGCTAAAACAACGTTACCTCACCCCAGAAGGAAAAATTTGGCGGCAACAGCCCAATTTTTTTTCCACCAGCCGGTGTGGCTTGCTGTGATTCATTGTCATGACAATTGGATCCAAAACTAAGCTTAAATTTGTACGACCACAAAGGATTAAAAATGGATTTTTGAATATTTTTAAAAATCAACTTCGTGGCCCTTCCTGACAGAAAGCATCCCACTTAACTGTTTGTTCCACGGGGCCCATAGTTGATCCATCGGAAAAAATGGTCTTGCCATTTTTTTTTTTGCAATAATGTTTCATTTTGATCTGAAATGGTTTCGATCGTGTTTTTTACTTTTGTACATAAAAATTGACATAGAGCTTATTGACCCTATTGATAGAAAGTTTTTTTTTTAGCTATTGTATTTTGTGTTCGTTTTGTACAATTTTGTGAAATGGAAAAAATTGCAGTTTACACATCAAACTTCAAATATTTGTTTGAAAACCCAAATTTTGACCAAGTTTTGCCCAACTGTTTCCCACTGTGCGCCGTTTCGCCGGCGGCACTCTCCACCGCCACAGTCTTGTTTCTTTTGGCGAAAAATTTGAATAATTGATTAGACGCACGAAAAAGCATACGCTCACACAACAAGACATGAAATATGCATTGCACACAAAACGTGTTCGTGTGTGGGTGTGTCTGTCAGCCGAGTGATGAATGTTAAGGAGGGAGAGAGAAAGAGCACGCGGTAGGTACTTTCGAGACTGTGTCAAAGGTACTTCATCTTTTGCCGTTTTCCTCCCGGAAAACCAGGAAAAATAAGGGTGAAAGAGAGTGTCAAAATTGAAATCACGCCAACCTGTCACGTTCGATGCACGCACACCACCCTAAACCGTGTCGAACAAGAAGGTGCGTGAGTTTGCACGGTTAGCACAGAATGCGGATTTTATGGGTGTGTGTTTGGCTTTGTTTGTTTTTCGCGAGAGAGAAAACTGGGTGGGAGTTGAAGGACCCGGTTTTTGGGACAATCGAATTACCGGCAAAACTGCACATTGCACGCTGCTGCGTTGGTTGAGTTGGGCTGATTTAATATTTATGATGTTTGACGCGACGAATTATGGATATGGTGCCAATGCGCAGTATGATTTTTTATGAAAACAACACAACAATATTGTTTTGTAGAAATCGAGTTATCAGTTTTGATTTTTTTTAACGAATCCTCAAAATATAAAATATTTGCTTGAATTGCTAACAAAATATGTTTTGAAAAGAGAGTTTTTAAGAGAAGGGTATCAAAAGTTTCAAACACTACTGGCTGATAAATCAGTGCCGCTAGAAACACCTTTTCATTTTTTTTTTAAACTTCATCATCCCGGTACGAGAATCGAACTCACGACCTCTGGATTGGAAACCCAGCACGCCGCTAGTCGAAACCCATCCCCTACCGGTCAGTATTCCCAGTGAGTAGAATTACTCTTTGAAGGGATCTGACTTTGCCGAGCCAGACAGGAATCGAACCCATCACCTTCCGCTTACAAGGCGAAACCCGTAACCTCACGGCCACGGAAGCTCGGCATGAGCATTACCCGTGGTGAGATTTGGCGTAACTTCCTCTCCACTATTCAACCAGCTTAATTTTCCGCTCAACTAGTGATAAAAAGCAAGAAAAATGTTCCCCCTTCAAATCGTCACAATGCAGTTCAGTTCGGTTCGGTTTCCTTCCGGGGTGGAAGATTTTCCCCATTTTTCAGCTCAGCTTGGTCCAAGATGACCATGAACTCTCGCTGCTCTAAAGAGCTGGTCGCATCATCATCATTACGATTGACAGTGACATACAAGGAGTGGTCTATTTTCGAACGGAAAATCAGCAGGTTTTGCCGCTTTCGGCGATCGGCCAATAATGGCGGACGACATCGAAAGGAAAAAAAAACACGTGAAAATCGGGTGGAAATATCAGCAGACTATCAAGGCAGTTTTGGTAACGAAAGAGCCATGCGTCCCCTTCGAATTATTTTGAACCAATAAAGATTACATGGAGACGCATGGTAATTTTAAAATTAAAAGTCAAAAACATACAATTTTCGTTTCAAAATAAACCTACTCAAAACGAAAATTGGCACCAAACCAAGCTTGAATGAGTTTGTTTGATTTCGGAGAATCGATGGACACCGGTTGATTGATTGAACCGAACAGTCAGGACCGGGAGTTGATTTACGGCACATCGTTGAAACCCCGGTTGGACATGCTCAATTTCCATGGTTGACACCGGCTTTGAAGCCGGTTGCCAAATGAAAATGAAGAAAACAAAACAGGGAAGTATTTTTCGCCAAGTTCGGAATTGATGAGGATTATGCAACGGGTTTCGAAGAATTGCGCACTTTGAATAATTGGCGGGCTTTTTGGATCTGGATTTATCATTAGCTTAATGAAGGAAGGCAACAACACGATTTATGAATTTCGGGAATTTTAATTATCTTACAAGTATCGCTGAGATTAGTTTGCTAATGATCAGCGGCTCTCAACCTGAGGATTTTTTAGAAGAATTACAAATGTTTGGTATATGCTACAGTTTTTTACTTTTTTTTCTTGATTGTTTTAGTATTTATATGGATCAAACATTTTTCATGCTTTCGCTATGTCAAAAGAAGCCTTTTTACATAATTAGTTTTTGTATGCAAATCTCCAACAATTTTAGGGACTGGTCTTACAAATTAGTAATTTTATTATTTGAAAATCTTTATTTCGAAATGATATTTTCTCATCGATTTGATGTCTTTGGAAAAGTTTTATGAACACGGAACAAATCCCGATTTTTCCACTTTTTATCAAAAAAAAGTATGTTATTCACTTTTAAAATTAATTTGTATGTTTTTGGAACCCGATCAGACGGTAATAATTAAATTCATGCCATTTCAATAACAAATACTGTTAAAATAACAAAAAATGTTATGGATTCTTCTTGAAAAATCCATTTTTGCATAAGGGTTTAATAACAGTTTATGTTATCATAACAAAATTTGTTATTGGTCTGATATTGATTGAAAGCCAAAACAACTTTGGCATAACATTTTTTGTTATGGAAGAATACCGACAACTGTTATTGGGATGATCGGATTAGTTGTTAAAATAACAAAAAATAATAACAAAGATTTGTTCGAAGAATAACTTAAAATGTTATTGCTCTGTTATTACAATAACAATCCAATAACAAAAAAGTCATAACGACGAATAACATATTTTGTTATAAATAACATAAAATGTTATTGGCCTAGTATTTTCAAATATCAAAAAATGTTATTCCCAAGTTATTTCCGTCTGCTCGGGAAACCATAAATAGTAGTTTATGCAACAAGTTGCGAAAGCAAGATTTTTTTAAGCACGAGTCGTACATTTATCCAACGTGATTTACCGAGTTGGATAAATAGGACGAGTGCTGAATAAATCAAGTTTTGCAACGAATTGCTTACAATTTTTTTTTGCAATTCTGAAAATAACGCTTTTTGAATGGAATTTTATATCCAACATTCATGTGTTAAGTTAAAACAAAACAATGTTGAAAAATGTTTCTTTTCGATACTAGTGCTAAAAAGTAGAACTTTTCAGCACCCATTTATGTGCTGCAAAGTAGAACTTTTCAGCACTGGTATTATAAGGTATTAATTTTCCATTCTATTATTACACTACTCGACAAAACAAAACTTGTGTCAAGGGATTGACGATATCTCATCCGTTCCTGAGAGAAAAGGCATCCCCGAATCCGATGCAATCGACAGAATTTGATTTTATGTCCACGCGGACTGATGCGAATCTGGTAAATTTTTTAACATAAAAATCGAACAATTTAAAAAACCATGCGTCTCCTCCCAATTATATGAGCCATCTACAAGAATATGGAAGCGCCTGGTGCATAACCATTTCCTTTAAGCACAACGGAAACAACCAATACAAATGTATAAAAAAGTTGTCAAGTTCTCGGGGGGTCCACAGCTAGCATTTTTTGTACGATTATAAAAAATAAATATTAAAAGTTTAAAATTAATTTATTTAAAAAACATATTTGTTGATTTATTTGTTTACTAAAATTTAATGTATCTCAAAGGTCTATGGGTACTTCGGGATGTCCATGGTCATCCAAGGACTGCCTGGAGTTAAGATCTACGAGTCTACCGCCGTAACAAGCAAGAGGTCGTCGGATTTTGACCCCGGATCTTGTGCGTATAGCATCAGTGCATATGGTAGACTACTATATGAATGTGTTGTGATGTCCATGGTCATCCGAGGACTCCCTGGAGTTAAGATCTACGAGTCTACCGCCGTAACAAGCAAGAGGTCGTCGGATTTTGACCCCGGATCATGTGCGTATAGCATCAGTGCATATGGTAGACTACTATATGAATGTGTTGGGATGTTCATGGTCATCCGAGGACTCTCTGGAGTTAAGATCTACGAGTCTACCGCCGTAACAAGCAAGAGGTCGTCGGATTTTGACCCCGGATCTTGTGCGTATAGCATCAGTGCATATGGTAGACTACTATATGAATGTGTTGGGATGTTCATGGTCATCCGAGGACTCTCTGGAGTTAAGATCTACGAGTCTACCGCCGTAACAAGCAAGAGGTCGTCGGATTTTGACCCCGGATCATGTGCGTATAGCATCAGTGCATATGGTAGACTACTATATGAATGTGTTGGGATGTTCATGGTCATCCGAGGACTCTCTGGAGTTAAGATCTACGAGTCTACCGCCGTAACAAGCAAGAGGTCGTCGGATTTTGACCCCGGATCATGTGCGTATAGCATCAGTGCATATGGTAGACTACTATATGAATGTGTTGTGATGTTCATGGTCATCCGAGGACTCTCTGGAGTTAAGATCTACGAGTCTACCGCCGTAACAAGCAAGAGGTCGTCGGATTTTGACCCCGGATCATGTGCGTATAGCATCAGTGCATATGGTAGACTACTATATGAATGTGTTGGGATGTTCATGGTCATCCGAGGACTCCCTGGAGTTAAGATCTACGAGTCTACCGCCGTAACAAGCAAGAGGTCGTCGGATTTTGACCCCGGATCATGTGCGTATAGCATCAGTGCATATGGTAGACTACTATATGAATGTGTTGGGATGTTCATGGTCATCCGAGGACTCTCTGGAGTTAAGATCTACGAGTCTACCGCCGTAACAAGCAAGAGGTCGTCGGATTTTGACCCCGGATCTTGTGCGTATAGCATCAGTGCATATGGTAGACTACTATATGAATGTGTTGGGATGTTCATGGTCATCCGAGGACTCTCTGGAGTTAAGATCTACGAGTCTACCGCCGTAACAAGCAAGAGGTCGTCGGATTTTGACCCCGGATCATGTGCGTATAGCATCAGTGCATATGGTAGACTACTATATGAATGTGTTGGGATGTTCATGGTCATCCGAGGACTCTCTGGAGTTAAGATCTACGAGTCTACCGCCGTAACAAGCAAGAGGTCGTCGGATTTTGACCCCGGATCATGTGCGTATAGCATCAGTGCATATGGTAGACTACTATATGAATGTGTTGTGATGTTCATGGTCATCCGAGGACTCTCTGGAGTTAAGATCTACGAGTCTACCGCCGTAACAAGCAAGAGGTCGTCGGATTTTGACCCCGGATCATGTGCGTATAGCATCAGTGCATATGGTAGACTACTATATGAATGTGTTGGGATGTTCATGGTCATCCGAGGACTCCCTGGAGTTAAGATCTACGAGTCTACCGCCGTAACAAGCAAGAGGTCGTCGGATTTTGACCCCGGATCATGTGCGTATAGCATCAGTGCATATGGTAGACTACTATATGAATGTGTTGGGATGTTCATGGTCATCCGAGGACTCTCTGGAGTTAAGATCTACGAGTCTACCGCCGTAACAAGCAAGAGGTCGTCGGATTTTGACCCCGGATCTTGTGCGTATAGCATCAGTGCATATGGTAGACTACTATATGAATGTGTTGGGATGTTCATGGTCATCCGAGGACTCTCTGGAGTTAAGATCTACGAGTCTACCGCCGTAACAAGCAAGAGGTCGTCGGATTTTGACCCCGGATCATGTGCGTATAGCATCAGTGCATATGGTAGACTACTATATGAATGTGTTGGGATGTTCATGGTCATCCGAGGACTCTCTGGAGTTAAGATCTACGAGTCTACCGCCGTAACAAGCAAGAGGTCGTCGGATTTTGACCCCGGATCATGTGCGTATAGCATCAGTGCATATGGTAGACTACTATATGAATGTGTTGTGATGTTCATGGTCATCCGAGGACTCTCTGGAGTTAAGATCTACGAGTCTACCGCCGTAACAAGCAGGTCGTCGGATTTTGACCCCGGATCATGTGCGTATAGCATCAGTGCATATGGTAGACTACTATATGAATGTGTTGGGATGTCCATGGTCATCCGAGGACTCCCTGGAGTTAAGATCTACGAGTCTACCGCCGTAACAAGCAAGAGGTTGTCGGATTTTGACCCAAAATCTTGTGTGTTTAGCATCAGTGCATATGGTAGACTACTATATGAATATAGTAGTCTACCATTACATTCATATAGTAGTCTACCATATCCACTGATGCTATACGCACATGATCCGGGGTCAAAATCCGACGACCTCTTGCTTGTTACGGCGGTAGACTCGTAGATCTTAACTCCAGAGAGTCCTCGGATGACCATGAACATCCCAACACATTCATATAGTAGTCTACCATATGCACTGATGCTATACGCACATGATCCGGGGTCAAAATCCGACGACCTCTTGCTTGTTACGGCGGTAGACTCGTAGATCTTAACTCCAGGGAGTCCTTGGATGACAATGGACATCCCAACACATTCATATACTGCCGTTTTACGGCGATATGATGTATACGCCATTGAGGTGATTTTGCTGTAGACACGATTTTCTGTTGTTGTTCATTTTTTCAATTTAAAATGACTAATTTGAGGTCTGCTCTGTAGAAACTGTTTAAAAGTACAATAAAAATGTTGCCCCTACAAAATTTCTTGTTTTTTCCTATTCTCTACGATTTTAAGCCACAAACATCATTTGGCCGTAAAAATAGCAATAAAAAATCACTACTTTTCCTGCCCAATGATGTATGTATACATTGCTCGATCAAAGCTGGCTTTATTTTGTGTGCCAGCTATTTTGAATGCTGAGTGAATCCCGTAATGCATTGTCCACGTTGATACTTTAAGAGGGGGGGGAGGTATTAGGGAGCGTTCTTTTATTACGTAACGCAGTTGGGGGGAGGGGGTCAGAGGCCGTGTTACGCTCCATACAAAATTTTTAAAATTTGTATGGACATTTTGTTACGGGGGAGGTCTAAAAATCCGATTTTTTGCGTTACGTAATAAAATAACGCTCCCTTAGCGATTGTCTCTGCTCCATAAACACATTTTTGCATGAGCAATTGTTAGCAAGGGAGGTGGGTGGGTCTAGAATTTTCAAAAAAGTGTCTACATGGATGTGGATAAGGTGTCATCCATTAAGTACGTCACATTAAAATCAGCCAAAATGTACTCCACCCCCCTTTGTCACGATTTCCCTATGCTTTTAACACGCAACGTCACGCTTTCTCAAAACCCCCCTCTTCCCTCAGAACGTGACGTACTTTATGGATGATGCCTAATGGACGTCCCCTTAAGAATTAAATCGAAATAATGTAATGAAATATTGCCCAATCTTGATTTGGTCCCAAAACCTCAAATCATCATTCAAACAGTATTGAATTTGACTTCTATCAATTCTCAATGTATACATACATCATGATGAGTAAAATTGGCGTATACATCATTGTTTGTTTGCTTAATAAAATGGGCCCCAGAGCAGTTTTTTGAAAAATTCTTTCGTCAGGACGTAGCTTTTAAGATTCTTTATCAGACTGTACAATAAAATTGAAAATGTCCAAAATGGCGTATACATCATATCGCCGTAAAACGGCAGTATAGTAGTCTACCATATGCACTGATGCTATACGCACAAGATCCGAGGTCAAAATCCGACGACCTCTTGCTTGTTACGGCGGTAGACTCGTAGATCTTAACTCCAGAGAGTCCTCGGATGACCATGAACATCCCAACACATTCATATAGTAGTCTACCATATGCACTGATGCTATACGCACAAGATCCGGGGTCAAAATCCGACGACCTCTTGCTTGTTACGGCGGTAGACTCGTAGATCTTAACTCCAGAGAGTCCTCGGATGACCATGAACATCCCAACACATTCATATAGTAGTCTACCATATGCACTGATGCTATACGCACAAGATCCGGGGTCAAAATCCGACGACCTCTTGCTTGTTACGGCGGTAGACTCGTAGATCTTAACTCCAGAGAGTCCTCGGATGACCATGAACATCCCAACACATTCATATAGTAGTCTACCATATGCACTGATGCTATACGCACATGATCCGGGGTCAAAATCCGACGACCTCTTGCTTGTTACGGCGGTAGACTCGTAGATCTTAACTCCAGGGAGTCCTCGGATGACCATGAACATCCCAACACATTCATATAGTAGTCTACCATATGCACTGATGCTATACGCACATGATCCGGGGTCAAAATCCGACGACCTCTTGCTTGTTACGGCGGTAGACTCGTAGATCTTAACTCCAGAGAGTCCTCGGATGACCATGAACATCACAACACATTCATATAGTAGTCTACCATATGCACTGATGCTATACGCACATGATCCGGGGTCAAAATCCGACGACCTCTTGCTTGTTACGGCGGTAGACTCGTAGATCTTAACTCCAGAGAGTCCTCGGATGACCATGAACATCACAACACATTCATATAGTAGTCTACCATATGCACTGATGCTATACGCACATGATCCGGGGTCAAAATCCGACGACCTCTTGCTTGTTACGGCGGTAGACTCGTAGATCTTAACTCCAGAGAGTCCTCGGATGACCATGAACATCACAACACATTCATATAGTAGTCTACCATATGCACTGATGCTATACGCACATGATCCGGGGTCAAAATCCGACGACCTCTTGCTTGTTACGGCGGTAGACTCGTAGATCTTAACTCCAGAGAGTCCTCGGATGACCATGAACATCCCAACACATTCATATAGTAGTCTACCATATGCACTGATGCTATACGCACATGATCCGGGGTCAAAATCCGACGACCTCTTGCTTGTTACGGCGGTAGACTCGTAGATCTTAACTCCAGAGAGTCCTCGGATGACCATGAACATCCCAACACATTCATATAGTAGTCTACCATATGCACTGATGCTATACGCACAAGATCCGGGGTCAAAATCCGAGGACCTCTTGCTTGTTACGGCGGTAGACTCGTAGATCTTAACTCCAGAGAGTCCTCGGATGACCATGAACATCCCAACACATTCATATAGTAGTCTACCATATGCACTGATGCTATACGCACATGATCCGGGGTCAAAATCCGACGACCTCTTGCTTGTTACGGCGGTAGACTCGTAGATCTTAACTCCAGGGAGTCCTCGGATGACCATGGACATCACAACACATTCATATAGTAGTCTACCATATGCACTGATGCTATACGCACAAGATCCGGGGTCAAAATCCGACGACCTTTTGCTTGTTACGGCGGTAGACTCGTAGATCTTAACTCCAGGCAGTCCTTGGATGACCTTTAAGACCTTTAAGATACATAAAATTTTAGTAAACAAATAAATCAACAAATATGTTTTTTAAATAAATTAATTTTAAACTTTTAATATTTATTTTTTATAATCGTACAAAAAATGCTAGCTGTGGACCCCCCGAGAACTTGACAACTTTTTTATACATTTGTATTGGTTGTTTCCGTTGTGCTTAAAGGAAATGGCTATGCACCAGGCGCTTCCATATTCTTGTAGATGGCTCATATAATTGGGAGGAGACGCATGGTTTTTTTTAAATTGTTCGATTTTTTATGTTAAAAAATTTACCAGATTCGCATCAGTCCGCGTGGACATAAAATCAAATTCTGTCGATTGCATCGGATTCGGGGATGCCTTTTCTCTCAGGAACGGATGAGATATCGTCAATCCCTTGACACAAGTTTTGTTTTGTCGAGTAGTGTTATTGGTAGAGAAAAGTAGGTCGTTTCGTTTCTTTAGAAGGACTGGAAAAGTAGACAGTTTCACAGCGGAATTGCAAAAAGGAATATATCACATATCAGTTTAAGATTGCGCGAAACCTGGTACTGGAGATGTGAATTTTAGAAAAAAGATTATTTCGGAAAATATGGAACATGAACATGGCCATGCAAAGTTAAAAATTTACAAGTTGACGTTTTTAAGTTTTTGTATTTTTTTTATGTGAAAAAAATCATCAGAAAAAAGCAACACAGCAATACTGCGATACTTTTTTGACTGGCTGCGCTAGGGTTAGATAAGATAAGATAAGATAAGATAAAAAATCATCAGAAAAAAGCAACGAAACAAAATATTTACTCTAAGAGCTGGAAAAAAGATCCTAAATTTTCCTTTATACTCAAACTAGATTGCATTGCTGGTTAATGTTCAACTGTGGAGTTTTGTTTGAAAAGGTCCAATAAACCAAATTTCCATTTTTTTTGCAGAACTGTTCGACTGTGAATGTTAAAAATGTGAAATTTTTAGCTCTTTTCGATAAACAAATATTTTCATTATTTTAACATTTATAAATGTCCAAAATCTGTTTTTTGCTATCTTGAAATATTATACACGATTAAAAAAATCATTTACTAATTGCATGATTTTTCTAAGAAATATAATTTAATCCTTTTACTTTCATTCATTCACAAAATTTTCTGGATTTAGTTTTTTAAGATGTGTTCTTTTATTTATTTATAAAGTTTATCAGTATTGATGTTGGTTTTTGATAAAAAGTGACACAATTGTAGCTGATTGGCTTCAAAATAGCAGGTAAATTAAATGTCAATGCTAAATTTACAAACATTATACGCCTATTATACTTATTTTATTATTTTTCTCTTTGATTTTTCCCGAATTTTGAAAACATTGACTAACATTTGAAAAAGGCAAGATATAAAATAACTTAGGCCTAACTAACATATTAAATAGTTAAAATATTCAAATGTCTAATTTAAAGTTTTTTTTCAATTGAAAATAAGACCAACAGTTAAAAAAAATGAGAAGAAAAGTGATACTATTTTCTATAAACCAATTTTTATTGACAGCTCTAAAACTTATATAGATACATTCTGAAAAAAACTCAATGCCACAAAATACTAGCTAAATTACAAAGTATCATCCAGAGAAATACAACTATAAAAATCATATATATTTGGCGATAAGATAATATGTGTCAATAGAAAATTATATGCAATAGAAAATTAAATAATCTTTTCTTAAAAAACATAATTTTCATAATTTTAATCGATGATTTGTTTGGATTATTTTATTTTATTCAATTTACTGTTCTTGTTGAACTTATCAATTTGTTCTAAATTTTCATATTAAGGTATTTTCAAAATAATAGTTTTTTGGCTTTTACAATTGGGATCTTGCTTATTTGTTAAGCAACAAATAAGCCGATATTTTGGAATGACAATAAACTATTATAATTTTGATTAGTATTTTTAACGAAAAATTGTTGTTATTTTATTTGAAAATAAGGTAGCTTGAAATATTTTTATTTTTATGATTTTGTTTCCCATGGCCATGAAGACTATTTTAGCTAAATCATTAAACAAATATTTAAAAACAACTTCGTATTACATAAATGGTGTCCAAAAAATTCAAACATATTTCAAAATCTCGCTACAAATATTTTAAATAAAATTGAACTTATAGTTATGATCATATAAAAGAGATTTCTGGTGAAAAAACCAGATTTTTGAGGTAAACTCAATGCTAATCTATTTATTCATCAAACAAGTAAGGTTTGATCAGGATAAAAGCTTTGCCATTTTTCATTATTATTTTTTTTCATTTCAACTTATTGTATCAATATTATTCTTTATCATATGTTCTTAAACTGTTCACAGAGCCATATTTAAAAGCAATTTTATGGTTTTGAAGCATGGATTCATTTACTCAACACAGTGCTTAGAAAAATAATACGTAACAACAAATATTATGATTATTATTTGGTGATATCTAGTATGAAAAGAAAAACAGCCTATAAATTTAGAAAATTTATAAATTTTATTGATTTATAACAAGCGGTCAAGGCATTAATCGACCATCGCACTTATTTTGATCTATTTAAATCTATTTTGTTGAAGAATTGTAATCAGAACCAAAATCTGAACAATTTTCGATAAACTTAAGAGGCAGTATTTGTAGATTCTGCTCGGTTTGTTCTAGAGGTCGTATCGAGGTGCTCCGATTTGGATGAAACTTTCAGCGTTTGTTTGTCTATGCATGAGATGAACTCATGTCAAATATGAGCCCTCTACGACAAAGGGAAGTGGGGTAAAACGGGCATTGAAGTTTGAGGTCCAAAACACATGAAAAATCTTAAAATTGCTCGCATTTTCGTAAAACTTCATCAATTCCAACTCTCTTAGATGCATTCGAAAGGTCTTTTGAAGCCCTTCAAAATGTGCTTTAGACATCCAGGATTGGTTTGACTTTTTCTCATAGCTTTTGCAAATTACTGTTAAAAATGGATTTTTTTAAAACCTTAATATCTTTTTGCAACAGCCTCCAACACCCGTACTCCCATAGGTCAAAAGATGGGTAATTTCATGCACTATAAGCCTATGGTATTAACTTTTTGGCCAATCGCAGTTTTTCTCAAAGTTTTTCGATTTTTCTATAACATACATTTTACAACGTTAGTTTTTCCCCTGTAGGCCACCATAGCGGCACTTTTTGGTCTCAATTTTGTCATATTCGGAATCCTCGGACAATTTCACATAAGTAAGAAGTATCGGAGTTGTAATTTTGATTTAAAAAATATTTAAATGAAAAAAGAAATAGATCTTATTTACCCTATGATCAATACGTCAAATGCTGTATCAAGTAGGCGAAAACTTGTTTTACCCCTAATCCGACAAAATTCTAAATAATATTTTAATTAATTCTAAATGGCATTTTTTCTAATCAAATTCAAAATTCCAACACCTCAATCTAATGTAAAATTTTCTGAGGATTCCGAATATGACAAAATTGAGATCAAAAAGTGCCGTCTTCTTGGCCTACAGGGCAAAAACTAACGTTATAAAATGTTTGTTCTAGAAAAATCGTAAAACTATGAGAAAAACTGCGATTGGCCAAAAAGTTAATACCGTAGGCTTATAGTCCATGAAATTCCCTAACTTTTGACCTATGGGAGTATGGGTGTTGGAGGCTGTTGCAAAAAGTTATTAAGGTTTTAAAAAAATCCATTTTTAACAGTAATTTGCAAAAGCTATGAGAAAAAGTCAAACCAATCCTGGATGTCTAAAGCACATTTTGAAGGGCTTCAAAAGACCTTTCGAATGCATCTAAGAGAGTTGGAATTGATGAAGTTTTACGAAAATGCGAGCAATTTTAAGATTTTTCATGTGTTTTGGACCTCAAACTTCAATGCCCGTTTTACCCCACTTCCCTTTGTCGTAGAGGGCTCATATTTGGCATGAGTTCATCTCATGTATAGACAAACAAACCCTGAAAGTTTCATCCAAATCGGAGCACCTCGATAAGACCTGTTTCACATCGGTGAAAAACTCGCTCTTAAAATTTCCCGGGAATTATGTAATCCCGGAAAATTGGACGCTCTATCTGTTTTAAATTTTTATTATATTTTTTTTTAAACTTGGTAAAATTTTTGTTTAAATTGATTTTAAGTTCGATAGAAAAATAAATCCAACAAATGATAAAAAAAACTCTTTGGAAATCTATTAGGAACCACAGGTGCTGTGCCACAAAAAAAACATTATAATTAGTCATGTTAAAAGTATAAAGAGTACTTTACATCCCTTGAATAAACCTACTTTCCGGTAATCATCGAAAACAATTGACGTTAATTTCAAATAATAAACGAATGTTTTTAAAAAATATTAAAAAAAAACTCACAAAAGATAAAAAAGATGAAGTAAAATTTCTATAACAACTACTTTTCAATTTGAAGTTTAACGTTGTTTTTTTTTATTTCCAGCGATGCTTTTACAATAACTAAGATGAAATAAATTCAGTGATATAAATTTCAGTTAGTTTATCTAAAGTTTTGACTAAATCACTAATGAGTGTTTGGTGGGTAAATTTCCACCAACAATCGTCAACAATCAACTCTATTGATACTGCACTGCACGGCAAGTCGCAAAAAATCCGCGGATACAACAGCGCAATTCGCCCTCCCCAACTGCTATTAAGTATCGCCACTTAGTATCGCGTAAACACCCTTCCCCGGGGGTACGCGAGAGTCGGAGATTCATAAAACCGGGCCATAACTCAACCATTTTATCGTCCGGTACTTGCCGGCTCCCCGACCCTGGGACCTGCCCTCTGCTGCTGGTACCAGTACAAAACATCCATCATCTGCATATTGGCAATATTGGTCGGTTTAAGGGGAGGATTGGCGATAAGTATAAGATTGGAAAAAGGTTAACCTGATTTGGAAACAAATTGAAATAAATAAACTTCAGACATGTACAAACTATAAAAAAAAATAAAAAAAAACCTTTCAATTGAAACCGGAAAAAAAACAAAATTTGAAAAGAAAAACAACAAATTGTGTTCTAGTAACCTCACTGCCCACAATGCTCCCCTAGCCAATAGTACGTACTACTAACAAAGTATACAAATTTTTACGATTAAGGGGCGCCATTGGCCGCTGCGTGCCGTGCCGGTAAGAAACCGATTATAGCCGCAACAACCAACAACACACACTCTTCTGGAGGGGGTAGGTACTACGTACTACTGTTTTAAAAATAAACCATTCCGTTTTGGAATATGAACCACCGTTCGACCCCCAGCACACACGGTGGAAGCTATTTGCCATCGATTTGACCTACCGCTCCCACGGGTTCTAATTGCCACCATCACCTCCAAGGGGTGAAATTTTATGGTTCCAAACAGGCGGAACCGAGCATACGGCTCTCGGTGACAAATGGTCTATTAATAAATTTAGCGGTTCGGTTTGATACCCGAGAAGAAGTCGTTTATTTTAAAACAAGCGAGTTAAAACAAAACCTGTTAGTGGGATGAGGAATTCACAGTTCATATAGGAAACAGTAATCATACAAAACTTGAGCAAAGTACTTGAAATAAATTTTGAGGAAAATCATTGTGTTTTATTCTAAAAGAACGAAATTTGAACAGCGTCATCAAAATTTGTTCTTAATTACAGATGAGCTGATAGAGACAGTTTTCATTTGAACATTTCTTTACCAAAACAACAAGTTTTATCTGACATCAAGCTATGTTCCCACTAATCTCGAACACTTCTTCCCGGGATAGTGCCTCCTCAATAGTGCACGGAACTATAAAAATAGTTTGAAAACAAATGAGAAAAAAAAGTCTCTTCCCGCGAAACATTGTAGCCTGAGACGACTGCAACCGCAATCGTCGTCAAATTGGATTTATGAGCTAAATAAGTTATGACCGGGTGGTGGGACTGCAATCCTGCCAGGAATTGCGACGGCAACTGATGGAATTCTGATGGCGGAAGCGGATAATGGCATGGTGAAGCTGAATTCTTCAGCTACAATGTTTGCTGGGGGAGAGGAATTAATTTTTTGCTTGCTGAGAAGAAAGTTTTTTTTTTCGCATGCGTCTTTATTTTAACTAGCTGTGTAACAAAAACCAGTTAATTTCAAAGCTAAATTTCACTTTTTCTACATTGAACGTTAAATTACATTGAAAGGAAGTAATATTGAACCGCACATTTTTTATGACATTCCCATTTTTTTTTCACTGTGTAGAAAAGGCAAAACGAGAATTCTCAAATAAAAATTCAAATGCTAGTTTTTGATGATTCCAGAACATCAACAATTCTTAAAAACAAATAAAATTCAAAAAAAGATATTTGATCTACAGAAAAAAAAAATCATGGTAATATTACTTCCAGGAATGTTGACAGACTTTGTTAGATCAGAAATTGAAAAAATACTCTAAAAATAGCCTTTATTGTTTTTTTTTATTTTGGAAAAAAAAATGTATTATCAGTGTCATTCAAAAAGCCCTTATTGTTCGGAACTTAATGGTCTTATTTTCTATGTAAAAATTAAACATTGAATACAAATAAAAAATATCAGCTAATTTCTATTAAAATATTTATTCTATTTTCAAATCAATCCTTTTATAAAAAATACTAATTATAGGTTTTTTAATTGCTTCCATTTATTGACATTAAATTGAGACCAATAAACTCCGAGATATCGCAAGTTAAAAAATAACGGCTTTTTAAATGACACCGAGAAAAACTCAGGAATCCCGGGCAGACGGTAATAACAAAATTCATGCCATTTCAATAACAAATAATGTTGAAATAACAGAAAGTGTTTTGGAATTTTCATGAAAAATCCATTTTTGCATAAGGGTTTAATAACAGTTTATGTTATCATAACAAAATTTGTTATCGGTCTAATATTGGTTGAAAGCCAAAACAACTTTGGAATAACATTTTTTGTTATGGAAGAACACCTCCAACTGTTATTGGGATGATCGGATTAGTTGTTAAAATAACAAAAAAATAATAACAAAGATTTGTTCGAGGAATAACTGAAAATGTTATTAGTTTGTTATTACCAATCTTGTTACAAATAACATTAGCCTACTTTTTTTCAATATCAAAAAATGTTATTCCCAAGTTATTTCCGTCTGCTCGGGATGTCAACACTATAAAAAAGCCTTTTTGAAAATTTGTTTTGTGAGAATGCTTTTTCTTCATGTATTAATCATTTGAAAATAAAAAAAGAGATATAAAAATATACGATGAATTGATTTAACTTAAAACAAATTGGGTAAATTCATTTTCAATTTGAAAAAAATAAAAATATTCAGGAATTTTAAACAATTGTTTTTTTAAATAACACATTTTTTTTCGAAAAAATCATTTTCAGTTCCGGATTCTGCACCGTCCTTACTCTTACTCAAAAGATGCCTATGTCGGTACTCTAGAACATGTCAAAAACTCTAGAAAGTTTTTAAAAAATATTTACAGTCATGCCTCGGTTTAGCACCGCATTAGGGGGATGCAAAACCGAGGCGTGCATAACCGAGGCACTGAGCTTATGGGATTTTGGCTATATGGGAGACATTGGCTTTAATCGTACGAAAAATCATGCAAACATCAAACAGTAGTGTTTTGGAATCGGGATGATGTCAGCTATCCATTAAAATTATTATTTCATGAAAGTTTTCACAATAATACGTATTTTTCCTGTAATTCGAAAATGCATTTTTTCTCTAAAGAAACCAAAAATATATTGTTGTTGCAATATGGGTACCAAATGATCAGGTTTTTTTTCATTCATTTTGGATGTAATAACAACATTTTTTGAAAATACTCCAAATTTTCACAAAACTACGTCTTTTCGAAAAAAAAAATACTCAAAATTTCAATTTTTACAATATCAAACGATCAGGATTTTTCATACATTTCGAATGTAATAACAACAGTTTTAGAAAATACTCTAAATTTTCACAAAACTACGTATTTTCGAATGAAATACTCAAAATTTCCGTTTTTACAATGTGGGTTTCAAACAATCGGGATTTTTCAATGCATTTCGAATGTTATAACAATATTTTTTGGAAATATTCAAAATTTTCACAAAACTACGTATTTCCGAATAAAATACTCAACATTTCCGTTTTTACAATGTGGGTATCAAACGATGAGGATTTTTCATACATTTCGAAAGTTATTAAAAAAAATGAAAATACTCAACATTTTCACAAAACTACGTATTTTTGAAAAAAATGATTTGATTGAATGTATGAAAAAATCCCGATCGTTTGATATCCACATTAAAAAAAACTGAAATTTTGAGAAGTTTTCCAAAAATACGTAGTTTTGTGAAAATTGTGAGTATTTTCAAAAAATATTATTTTTGCATTCGAGATGTATGTAAAAATCCCGATCGTTTGATGCCCACGTTGTGAAAACGGAAATATTGAGTATTTTTTTCAAAAATCCGTAATTTTGTGAAAATTTTGAGTATTTTCAAAAAATGTTGTTATTACATTCGAAATGTTTGAAAAAATCCCGATCGTTTGATAGCCACATTGTAAAAACGGAAATTTCGAGTATTTTTATTCGGAAATACGTAGTTTAGTGAAAATTTTGAGTATTTTCAAAAAATATTTTTATTGCATTCGAAATGTTTGAAAAAATCCCGATCGTTTGAAACCCACATTGTAAAAACGGAAATTTTAAGTATTTTTTTCGAAAATACGTAGTTTTGTGAAAATTTTGAGTAGTTTCTAAAAATGTTGTTATTACATTCGAAATGAGCATGAGCATGAGCATGAGCATGAGAGACCACCCATGGTTGTCCTTCTCCGTTGCTGAACAGGACCATAATATCCCATCAGCACAACCGGTCACACGCTTCAACGATCAAATGATGTTTCCCTTATCAACAGCATGCATGAATGCGCTGAAAAGATAAAACATCACGATCATCAAAACTAGAGCCGGTGCGAATAGAAAACAGTCGTTGGCCACCAACGGCGCCCGCCATGTCAGTTTGTAGATCTCGAGGGAATGGGACGGGAATGTTAGTTAGCACAGGCTGCTACCAAGGGTGGGTTCTATACGATATCCACACCCCCGCGTGTGCCGGAAAACTACTTCTACTTGGGATTTTGTTAGTGGGAAAGGGTAATGGCCAGGATTCATCATAGAGGATGATGATGCGACCCAATAATCAATAAATTTTGTTTAATGGTGTGATGTATTATGCATTCTCAAGGCAAACAGTCGGAGTATGCGGATGAGACTATTCCCGGTTATTTGGTGTTGAGTTTAGCATAAATGATTTAATCTTAGACAGCCGGCTGTGGAAAGATAAAACCAACTAAAATGCGAAAACGCGAAACCGCCCGGATCGAAATACACGCACAATCGGGGGGACAACAAAGACGGAAACGGCAACGAAAATCCTGCGCGAGGACCGCGACGCACACCGTTCAAATTCTCCAACTCAACTGTCAAACATCCCGAAACCGCCCGGATCGAAATACACGCACAATCGGAGGGACAACAAAGACGGAAACGGCAACGAAAATCCTGCGCGAGGACCGCGACGCACACCGTTCAAATTCTCCAACTCAACTGTCAAACATCCCGAAACCGCCCGGATCGAAATACACACACAATCGGGGGGACAACAAAGACGGAAACGGCAACGAAAATCCTGCGCGAGGACCGCGACGCACACCGTTCAAATTCTCCAACGCAACTGTCAAACATCCCGAAACCGCCCGGATCGAAATACACACACAATCGGGGGGACAACAAAGACGGAAACGGCAACGAAAATCCTGCGCGAGGACCGCGACGCACACCGTTCAAATTCTCCAACGCAACTCAACGCTGAAAAGATAAAACATCATGATTGCTAAAGCTAGATCAGTTGCGTATAGGTAACAGTCATTGGCCACCAACGGCGCCCGCCATGTCAGTTTGTAGATCTCGATTTTAAGGGACGGGAATGTTAGTTAGCGCAGGTTGCTACTAGGGCAGCTGATTTACTCTGTGCTTACACCCCACGAGCGCCAGGAACCTGAAAATTTGTTAGTAAGGTAGGGTATTTGGTCAGGATTCACCATAGAAGATGATGATGCGACCCAAAATCAAAGTGTTTGTTCAATGCGTTTATGTATTAATCTCAAGGCAAGCAATCGGATGCTGCGGATGAGACATTTCCCGTTTATCGGTTGTTAAATTTTAAATGATATGGTTTAATCTTAGACAGCCGGCTGTGGAAAGATAGAACCAAAATCATTTGTAATTAAAAATTGAAGGATTAAACAGTGTAATTTTAACTTCAGATGATTGCACGAGTTTTAAATGATTGATGTTTAGTGAGGTACTTATCAACTTCGCGAACGACGATTTGTTTATCGATGTTTATCGATATGAAATGGAATGATAGAGTTTTGTTGTTGTTGCACACCGCGACGGACGCGAAAAATCGACGGAAAGGCATCGCAAATCGGACTGGCTAGCTGTCATCGGGACAACCAGAGCCATCCGCACCTTCAAACACACTCACGCACGCGGAAAAAAACGAAAAACACACTGCGACGGACGCGAAAAATCTTGCGACTCGGCGGAAAGGCATCGCAAATAGGTCTCAATCCTTTTTTTCACTTTGCAAACCATCACAACCATCTGCTCGCACTGATGGAACATAATTGAATGATTTTCCCCCGTCCGGCGCGTTGAAAAAGATTTCATAATAATAATTTAAACTCAGGATAACTACCCAAATTCTTTTTCTGAGGTGTTTCCCGTTTAGATGCATTTCACTTTTAGCTTTCTTAAATAATGCAAAACGCGGTTCAAAAACTAATAAACACAAAATTACTCGTTCGAATCAAAGAAATCTACAATAAGTATTACTATTTCCGAAGGCAACCAGCAGAACACGACACGATCTTATGATTATTATTTAAATTAAAATATTGATATTAAACATGTGTAATGTAGTGCAATACTATGAATAGGAATTACAATCGCGTTGAATTTAAATTGTTTACCGCGCCTTAAACGTGGCTCACATTCTAAGCTTAATATTACCGCCAACGCGCTTCTAATCAGCAAAGATTTAGGGAGATTTCTCCGAAAACGCGATTTCCTAAATTTGTTTGTATCGACGAAATCCACGACGACCGGAGAACGCACAAACGACTTTAATTTTTACACTCGACTGGCAACTCATGAGCCACCCTATTCAGCCATCAGGAGCTTTTTGGAAGCTCACCAACACCAGCCTACGTCGCGCTTAATCAGTCACTCCCACACACTCGCTCCACACATCCTCATAATATAACACACCTCGACATACTTCCGTAGCAAGGAACAAACTCACCAAATTGAAGATTTCCATCGCCGTCATCACGACCGCCGCTAGAGGTTGATGCAGAAGGCACTTGCAATCCTCCGGCAACTTTACCAGATGACTTCTTACAATGAAAAACTGCTATATTCGCTAGATTTCTTTTCCACTTCTATTTTCCTCAGTAAAATCAGATCAAAAAAAAAGGTAACTTTTTCACAAATTATGCGATTTGCTATCTCACACCCCCATCACAACAAAAACGGAAACGTCACTTGCGGCCAACCCTGCAGGAAAGCGAGCTTGCATTTAAAAGCTGGCACTTGCATGCAAGATTGATGCTTGCAACGCACCGACCGCGGCAACATAAAAAGAAAACACCGATTTTCTTGAAGCATATTTTGAAGAAAAATCGATTTAAAACTTGTTTTTTGAAAAACTTTCACTTTCTCAGGCAACCCCGGCAGACTATCCTTGACTTAAACGCACAACCGTCCCCTGAAACTCCCGAAAACAAGACAAATTTATTCGAAACCCGGAGCACCACGAAACCACCAACCGCACGGGGGCAATGTTGCCAGACCTCTGTTGTTATTACATTCGAAATGTATGAAAAAATCCCGATCGTTTGATACCCATATTGTAAAAATTTAAATTTTGAGTATTTTTTTTCAATAAAACGTAGTTTTGTGAAAATTTTTAGTATTTTCTAAAAATATTGTTATTACATCCGAAATGTATGAAAAAACCTGATCATTTTATACCCATATTGCAATAACAATATATTTTTGGATTCTTTAGAGAAAAAAAAAATGCATTTTCAAAATACAGGAAAAATACGTATTTTTGTGAAAATTTTCATGAAATAATAATTTTAATGGATAACTGACATCATCCCGATTCCAATACACTATATTTTTTGAAGTAAGCATGATTTTTCATACGATTAAAGCCAATGTCTCCCATATAGCCAAAAATCCATAAGCTCTGTGCTTCAGTTAAGTACTGGGCCGTGCTTAACCGAGGCAGTGCAAAACCGAGGTGTGCAAAACCGAGGCATGACTGTATTTATTATAAACTGTAAACAGGGGCGTGATAAGAATTCAATTTATTTATGGAATATTTTCGAACCAAAAAGGTTTATCTCAACATGTAATGGGGTAGGCCACACAAGGTCAATGCCCTATTAAAAATCAATAGTGTTTAAAAAAATAAGTAGGGTTGAAAATTCTCATTTTAAATTCCGGGGTGACTTTGATAGCCATAGTTTTTCTTGTTAAAATCAGATTAAAGATGTTCAAATTAAATTATTATGTCAGATGTATAATCAATAAGGTTTCTTATATAGTTTTAAAGAAAAAATCGATGTTCATTAATATTTAGTAAACTAAATTTATAAGCTTTTTTACTATATTCATATGAATTTTAGTTTACAATGTTAAAAAGTCTGAATTTTTCCTGTAATTTTCTAAAACTTGAGTTTTGACAATTTATGTGACATTTTATATATTTTTGTCTGAAAAACACATAATATTCATTATTTACAAACATACTTTACCTTCTCCTAGTAGAAACTTGTTCAAAGAATCCGAAAATACATTCCGTTTTCCGATTGAAATCATGTTCATTGAGCAAATCATGACGCTTTGAGAATATTTAAATAATGCTATCAATCAACACAACGTTTTACGGTATGTGTTGTTATCTTTCTAAAAAATGCAGTTTTTCAAAAATTAAATCAACATAAAATGTTATTCTATGAGTTGTAAATTCATATTTTTTGCATATTTTTTGTTTTAATCAACGGTCTGGGGTGATTTTTTTTCATTTTTATTACTGTCAAAATGGTTTCCATTCAAACATTAAATATAAATAAAAACCAACTACATTTATCAAATAATCAGTAAACGCTCATGCACAACAAGGACTAAAACAAGATAAGCCCTCACGCCGTAAAGCAATCTCAAGTTGGAACAGTAGATTTTCACTTGCCAATCAAACTGAATGAAGTTCGGTTTCGATACCCTCCATCCTTTTGTTATTCTGAAACTGTCTAAATCTCGTTGCACTTCTCACCACAACAAGATTCTAGGAAGAGTGCACTATCCAAATGAAATATTTCTGATAAAATCGTTCGAAGGTAGAGCTGCTACATCCTTGTGGCAAACTAAACTTGATTGATTGACATTGCATAAGCTTACAGATTTGAAGAAAACGAACGTTGAGCAAGCTTCAATATTCTGAGATTCTGAGAATGCAATGTTGTTGATGAAGAAAAATACCTTCAGAAATCGAACCTAATGTAGTATGTTGTATGTTGACTGTGAATTTGTTCACCTCAAATATCAATATTGACCTGTCTGGAACACCCACCAAAACAAGGGCCAGTTTTAATAGCCCTCCAAAAAGTGACCGTGATTACACTCCACGCACCACTGCCACTCAATTAAAGCACATTTTGCAATGTTCAACAAAAAACACACCCACCCACACTTGGTTAAACATTATTATCTGGTGTCAAACACTCTATTTTCCTGGTCTTTTCTCACCGAAAAAAAAAATAATGGCGAAAAAGCCACAAGCTGTCCTAATTAGCAGTGGCACCGGCTTTCACAGGCACATACGAGCTGCTTGATAATTATACCGTGCTCGAATTCATCCGTGGTGTAAAATTTTACAAGCCAAGGCGACTAGGCGACGTTACTAGTTTAGACTACGACGTCATTTTACACCCCCACCAACGCTCACACACACCCCACCTCTAATTAGTCGCCACTGCTGCTTGTTTGCAGGAGGCACCAATTGACCCATAAAATATGGCTCCCCATAAAGCTCTCTGGACTTGATCCCGGGGTACATTTTTCGGGGAATTGAAGGACAAAGGACGTCAACCGAACCCTCCTCTTTTCAGTGAGTTTGTCTAACGATCCGTTTATGATCTGCCACCGAGGCTGAGTTTTATGACGCAGCGCCATGGCTGGGTTCGGGGATCGAGAGCGTGCAACTTTTCAAAATGTTGTTAATTTGATGTCTTGATTTACGGTCCTTGCGCTGACTGACTGACGACTGGTCGTTACATGGTGAGGGTGGTGCTTAAAAGGATCTTCTTACTATTGCCCAACTGGGGGAGTTGATGATGATTGCTGTGCCAAATGGGGATAATACAAAGGGTACGAATAAAATCTTTGTAAAGTCATCAATTCAACAACAATGTTTGAACATTTCATTTTCATTTTGTTTTGGTTGAACATAAAATTGGATTTAAAACAAATACATCCACCAAAGAAAGTGGAAAGTATATTGTGTTGTTTCACAATCAGTACCACAATTAATATCTTCGGAAGAGTTGTTGCAAATAAAAAGTGGCAACTTTTGGTTTGGCTTAACCCTCTACAACCTAACCCCGCCTTTAGACGGGTTTCGATCTAAAAAATCGCTAAAAATCAATTTTCCAACCAATTTTTGATCTTTAAAAAGCATTGGATAGAAGAACTCTTCAAATTTTAGAAATTTTCAGGGTTGGAAGTTTAACTTGTTTTATGTGACTTTGCCAATGTTTTAAAAAAATGACATTTTTTAGGGGTCAACTTTGGCTGTGTTTTTAAGTAACATTTCCTATATTTTGAGTAAAAAGAAGTATGCAGTAATTTTTGTAGTGTCCCAGACTATGCCTCTACGCATTTTTTTTTGCAATTCAAATGATGATGGTGCTATTCTATAGCAGAAAATGTGAAAAACATGCAAAAAATTGAAAAAGTGACTGTAAAAACGTTTAAAAATTAGGTAGGCAAAATGTAATTATATTAGGTGGTAAAATTTTCCAAATACTATCAAAAACAAACATAAACTAAACAAGATACATGCAAATTAAAATACTAAAAATAAAACAAGAAAAAAATAAAACAAGAGAAGTAAAGTTTTTCGTAGAACAAAATTTGCTCAAAATGACCTCCTGAACACGGGAAAAATAAATATTTTCGAAAAAAAAATTTGGGCAGTAGAGGGTTAAAGTAAGGGTGGTTAACGATTGGGTTGGTTCGGAAATAAAACTTTTCAGGAATTTCATCTTAAAAAAAGTTATCGAGCCTGCCAATCCAGGCAAGTTTATTGAAGACATCAGCATTTTATCTCGCAAACTACGCCTTCCACGATTATAATTAAGGGGTTACATACATGTATATTGGCAAAAAAGTCAGAGGTTAGTATGAGCACACACCTCAACTTTTTTTAAATTCTTTTTTCATGTCATTAAAATATACATTTTCACCTACTTTCTAAACAAATTTGAAGATATTTGGTTGCATCATTGCCGAGATATAGCAATTTTAAGTTAGCAGTTTCAAAAAACGGGTGCCATGATATCTCAACACAGTCTTGACCAAATCGGCTGAAAATTTTGATGAAGACTCGTCAAACCGATTCCGTGTGCATGACGAAGCCCGATTTTCAAAAAGTTTATTATAAAAAAAGATAAAAATATTGTTGTGTTTTTCATATTAAAAAACCGTTTGTTTTTGATTTTTGGATTTTTTTAAAAAGCTAATTTTAAAAATTAGGCTTCGTCATGCACACGGGATACATCTTGAGAGTCTTCACCTAAAATTTCAGCCAATTTGGTTCATCCCATCTCGAGATATCGTGGCACCCGTAAATCAACTCGGGGTTTAGAGAAAAACGCCAACAAAGTTTGACAGCCCGCTTTGCGCATGGAAAAATTTTGAACTTAAAACGTCTCTTATTCAGTTTAATCATTAAATATCTTCATGAAACTTTCAGGAGTGATTCAAAATCATGTTTTGTGTGGATTTATCAAATAATCTGTAATTTAAAATTTTGTGATTTTCTACATGTATGTAACCCCTTAAGTAGGTAATTCTCTGGAACTTTGCAATTTATTTCAAGATTTTTTACGAACCTTTTTAAAAAAAAACCATTTTGCATCATTAGTTTTCACATAAAAGGCTCCATACAAATTTGCAGGCTGAGTGCTCCAAATCCAGTATCCCGACAAAGGTAAAAAAACTGAAACAGAAGCTTTTCTCCATACATTTTGACGATTTTTTCCATGCAAACTTCAAGTGATTAGAGGGAGGGGTTCCCGTGGCCAGAATGAGCTCAAATTTTGAATGTAGCCTAGTGATGGGTAATTAAAATACGCAACTTTTGGTACCCTAACATGTCGATGAAATTTTGAAGTTATCGCAGTTTTAGTGAAAAAAGTTGTTTTTTTTGAAAAGTATTTGCAACGGCCTAAATAATATTAATAAAATATGCAATTTATAACTACCTGTTTCACAAATTTTTGAGGAAAAAAATCATTTCCAATTATATGTATTTGAGAGGAATTTTCCATTTTTGCAATTTGAAAAAAAAAATCAATAGCACCCCTGCAAAAAATATGTTCGAGAAGCTGAGAAGATTACCAGCCATATTTCTGTTTGGTTTTGTTAATCAATGCAACCTCTGCAAACTTGAATGTTTTGAAAAATCAGTCCTCATTTTTTAACTTGCTCTACTATCGCGAAAATATTTGTAAGATTTTTAATGTTTAAAAAAACTTTTGTGCAATTTTCCACTTTTTTCTTCAAAAATAATTTCGAGTATTTAGAATTCAACTATATTTTTGAAAAGGGACAAACCAACAGTTTCGTGCATACCACAAGTTGAAAATCGAGGGCAAATTACATAACACTGAAAAAAAACTCATTTTCTATAACAAAAAAAAAACCTTACTAAGCTGTTTAGCAGTTCGATCAACAAAGTAAAATAAAATAATGACAATTGTAGGACATTTTCTGAGCTGTTCAAAAATGTATTTTGCCGACGTGTCTTTCTTTCATGAAGAATTTAAAAAGTGCTAAAACTGATCATTTCTCGTAAAAATTTCAACCCTTCACTTAAATGTTCTTTTGTAGTTTATGAAATGAATATGTCATTCAAATTTGTACATTTTTGTATGACCCAATCTCTCCTCCCAGACCCAAGGCCACCCCTGATTATTTTTTCACCGATTCCTGAATTATTACCATCCTTAACGCTAGGCAAATAGATGCCTTTTTAGTCCCATATAAAAATAAGTAAAAATCGAAAGTTTAAAAAAATCATATTTTGAGAATTCAACTTTAAGCATTAAAAATAAAATAAAAAAAGATGGGTTTTTTTCCGTGGCATATTTTGTTAAAATGATCTAAACATAACCTACAATTTTGCTGGAGACACTAAATCAATCAGAAATCCCTTCTCAGGATAAAAAGAAATTCCTTCTCAGGGTAAAATTTTTACAATATTCACGTATGGAGTATGTTGTATGGAGCTTTGCATGGAAAAACTAACTACTTCATGCATGTACAAAGCTTCATTCAAAATGTCTCCCCTAAATTCATAATTTATTCAGAAAAGTCATTTTCGTCTTGTTTTTTATTTGAAGCATCATAACAGAAAAAGAAGAATAAGAGAATAAAAAAAAGTAACGTACGCTACATTTTCAGAACTCTAACTAACATTCTCGTTCTTGTGAAATTTAATTTGGACTTATTGTTTAATAAAAATAAGATTTTACCATTTAAAAAACTCAAATATCTCAAAAAGGTGCTGGTCAATTAGTATCAGAGAATGAGTTAAATAAATTAATTATTAATTTAATTTTGATGAAATGATATCTTCAAAGCTGGAGATTTTTTTTTAAAAAAAGGTCCAATAAACCAAATTTCCAGTTTTTGCCTTTTGGGTATTTTTGAAACCGCTTTGAGTCAGGGGTATTAAAAACACACATCATCAGTTTTCAAAAAATGTAAGATTTGACGAAAACAAAAACGAAGCGAAAAAAATATTTGAATTACAAAATGAAAATTTCCAAAAATTCAGCAAACTCAAATATTAATATTGAATATTGATTCTAAATGCAGGAGAATGCATTTTAAATTGATTTTAGCTGATTGCAATTGTATTTCTATTGGAATTTTGAAATATTTTGAAATTCTTTTTTTAAATGCATATTTTAGTAAATGTTTCTTTGTTTAGCTTTAAAGTAACGAGATACTTCACAAACTTAAATTTGAAATGCGTTAAAAAAAATTGTTTACCTAAAACAATGATGCCAGATGCACTGATTAGTCTGTGTTTCACAGACATTTGAGCTTGTGCCAAACATTTTTTGAGGTGATGGATTTTCATGACTGTAAATTGATTTTTCCGAAAAATACAATATTTGAAATTTAGAAAAATACACAGACATACACAGACTTTTTCTGACCTGAAAGCTTATTTCAAGCATTTTCCATTATCTGCAAAATAATCAAACCATCAGTTCCCAAGCGAAAAACAACCCTGCCCTATCACAACCTGCAATCTTCGTTGGCGGCTTCGGCACATCGTAAAACCTCCGGACAATCAAATCTACGCAGAGCTGAGACACAAAGTAGGAAAAACTGACCCAGGACACTACCAATAATGATGGCCATCATTGTTGCTTGAACTGCTCTAACCTCAGAACTGGCTGGCAGCACTGCTTCAAACACACACATACACCGTTTCAAATAGTTGCGCTCATCTTTTAAGAGCAAATGTATAAAAAAAGAAAGAAAGAAAATCCTCCACCACCCACCTTGCACCCACTTTATTAGCGTTTTTATCGTTTTTTCAGTGGTTTTTATTTGCGCAATGATTCTTCCAGCTGTCCGTTCACTCCTAGTGCCCCCGTGAACGCTGCAAAAGGAAGCACTCACGTGAGGGGTAAGTGAGGTGGGACAGTCTGGTTATTTCTGATTTTTTTTTTTGATTTCGTTTCATATGTGTTATTTTAATCATAAATATGGAAAAAAATAAAATAAAGAGAAGACTCATTGCACCCCACCGAGCCCAATTCCACAGATGGAAATTGCAAATCCCATCCATTTTCCGGCGGTGTCGTGCCCGCGAGCGGGATCCCGAAATGGCGGATTATTCTCTCTAAAGCTGGGGAACCATTTCGGTGGTGATGGGAGGGTCCGAGAATCTGTAGAATAGATGTGAGAAGCGAACACAAAAAAAACTGTTCAAACCATTAGGTTTGAAAATTTGTGCGCGAATAAAATAGTGGGTTTTATGGCTTTTCTCGCGCTTGATGATGCTGCGGTTTGGCTTAGTTTGTTTGAGATTATCTACATTTTTTGTTGTTGCAATTATGGCTCTGTTAGGGGTTGGTCCCATTGGTAGCATTGACTTAAATAACGATACAATATGGGAGCTGTAATTTGCCCATGATATTGTTTTTGTTTTATGTAGAAGCTTGTAAAAGGTCAAGATTTTTCTGTTTGCATTCAAGTTTCGACGAAAGGTTTCGAAAATAAAACTTTCAAACAACACACTCAAGCCGCTCAATGGTCGTATCAATTAGCGTAATTAATTTGCTAATCAGGCCACGTATCCCGATCCAAAGCTTGCCCACGAACCTTGAAAGCACCCACCTACACGGGGCGCAGACACCGACACCGAAATCGGAAGATCGTGGAAAAGCTCGCACGCCAGCGCCCTAATGAAGTCATTTATCATTTATTAAATCATAAGGATTTTCCGGCCCCTCGGTCCGTCGTCATCGTTTGGGAGTGTGCGGGGGATGGCTCTTCTTCGAGTGGTTTTGTGTGTTCAATTGTGCGCTTGTGTGTGTTTTCCGATTCCTCAAAGAGATGCTCCGAGACCAAGCATATATCGATGAAGCATTTGCTTTAGTAACCCTTGATTTACCAGAACCAAACAAAAATTAACAAGAATATTAACCCATCTAGAGCTTTGTTGTCGAGAAGGTCCTATAAGCTTTTTTGTTTCATATGTTTATAGGACCTTTAAAACAAACTCTAGACTTATTTGTTATCCTTTCAAGAACCTAACAATTCCAAAAGTTGCACCAAAAAACTGTTATACAAAAATGGTGCCATTTAATTTTGTGAAATGTTGTGAAATGTATTATATTATTTTAAAATTCATGAAACTAAAATAAAGTCATGAGTTTTATTTAAATGCGCTAAATAACAATAATTTAACTGTTTAATCAGAAGAAGTCCGAAAACCAATCAATTTTTTGTATGATTCAAAGTAAAGTGAACAAACGAATCAATTGTATTAGTTATATTTTTTTGATTGGTCTATAACTTTTTATCCTAAACTTTTCTGAAGATAACAAATCGATCGAAAATGAAAATACTAGAATACACTTAAACTTGTTTCAACCCCTATTTTCAGGACAGTAAAATATACATTTTCAAATACAAATTTCTAGAAATTTGGTTGTATCGTTGTCGAGATATACATGGATAGAAATCCTGTAAGCTAATCTTTTAACTCTATTTTTTTGATTTCGTAAACATTGAAATGCTTCCAAAATCGTCAACATTTTTCCCGATTTGGAACAACATTTTTTTTCGATTTTGAAAACATTTAAATTTAAATCGAGAAAAATGTTGACGAAAAACTCTCACAAAGTTTAACAGTTCGTTTTACGCATGACAACATGTTATGATTTTCTGTAATCTGTTATTTGGCAATTTCCTACATGTCTGTAACCCCTAACTAGCAAAAATAAGTAAACCTATGATGCAAAACGGCTCCTTTTGAGACAATATTTAATAGAAATGATTGCATCAACACACAAAAGTCTAATATTAAAATCTCGATGAGTTGCGAAAATAAGGGTGTCCAATATTCCCGGGTTTTGAATTTCCCGGGAAGCGGGAAAAATATTTTTGGAATCCCGGGAATTCCCAGGATCCCGGGATTTTTTTAAAACAATCATAAAATCTTTGTTTTCATTATATTTATTATGTTTTAAAAGCTTAAAATTATAGAATAAGCTCAATAATATTCTTTGGTGATAATCTAAATTACAATCTAAACAAGGACAACAGTTTTTAAATAGCTTAAAGATATTTTTTTCATCCAATGTGAGTCAAACTAGTTAAGTATTTTATAAATATATTTCTTTTAAACATTTTTGACATAACATGACTTGAAAGTTTGATAAAACTTGTAAAAAATGTAAAAAAAACGAGAAGTTTAAATAGCTTTTGAATATTAAACATATTTGAAAAATTATAGTCTGAATAGGTACAGAAGATTTTAGAGCAATAAAGTTTCAAATCGGTGTACTTATTGTTTTGTTTCTGTTTTTACCAAAATAATTGAAAACACTGGCAAAAAAATGGCTTTAATAGCTGTCTTAATTCGTTACATTTGCCTCGGATTCCAGTGTTTGACGAAAAATAATTAAATACAATATTTTTCAAAATTAAAATCATAAATATACGTTAATATACTTCCCAGTTTAATTATGAAAATTAAATAGACAATATTCGAAGCGCTAAGCATTTTGCGAATCTGTAAACTAAATTTTTAACCAAATTTCAAACAAACCAAATTATTCCCTAATAAGCCAAAATAATGTTGATGAGTGTTGTCTAAACAATTGTTTTTTTTTTCATTTTTGCTTGCTGGGTGTTTTGAAAACCACCGTGAGGGACCAAAAAGCAGAAATTTAAAATTTTCTTTATAGGACCTTTTAAAAAAATCAGATATATGCCATATACAAGTTCTTATGCTTTAAAATTCTTGTGGATTACTAAAATTTCAACTAGTCATCTATTTGCACAACCAAATCTGAATTTTCAGTTTCGGGAATATCCGAGGAAAATTTAAAAAAATCCCGGGTTTCGGAAATTCCCGGTTTTCAAAAAATCCCGGGAATTTTGTCCCGAGATTTCCCGGAATGGACCCACTAGCGAAAATTGAAAGAATCTCTTATTTGCTATATCACCAAATCAAAATTTACGTGATTTACAAATATAAAAAAGCAGGCAAATTTTTTGATGATTTTATTATTAAATGGAATATTTTTCAATGAGTATAATAGGAATGTTTATACTGCATGAAATTTATTATCTAAATATGATTTTTATTGTATATCATTCAGACGAAAACGAAACCACCAATGGAAACAAAATAAAGTAGCTCAAATATTATTTTAAGAGTATAAATTTCAAAAAATATTTTTTCTTCATGAAACATGATTTTATTTCGTATCACAAGCAAAACTTTTTCATGAGCTAGAATGAAAAATCAAATCACAATATTGCCTTTTGATTTAAATTGATGCAAGTTGCAAAATAAATCATTTCATCCGTCAAAAAAAAAATCTGCCGTTTAATTTTATTTTTATTCAAGAATTTTCAGGGACTTTTGACATTTTATTTTGTATTAAATAAGAAATTCATTTGTGTATCGTCTAATTTTTATTCATTTGAAAAAAAATGCAATAAAATGTTTGTATAATCATGTTTGACACATTCTCCGGCAATGTACACCTTAGGATGAAATTTTGAAAAGCGTGTATGAGCTATTTGGATATTTTTCCTCGATTCTAGACTACTTGAAGCTTCAAAAATCATGGTTATCATTAATTGATCATTTGAATATCATTTTGTACAAGTTGGTTAGGTTATGCATCAATTCGTGATAAAATCATCGTTTTAAAACATTTTTCTAAAAACTCCTGGTATTCAGCGAAATAAAATCCAAAAAATATTCTTTTGATTACATTTTGTAGGTTTTTAGTTGTACTAAACAGAAATGTCATGGGTTTGCTGTTTATCTTAAGTTAAGTATTTTTTTAAACTAGTGTAAGTTTACCATTTTATTGCGTTGCAACGTCACAAAAAAGGGACATTTGTTTATGTCAACAAAAAACTAAAAATTCAATCATTTTGATATTTCGGATGCTCTTTGTACTTGGAAAGAGCTTTCAAATGCAATCTAGAGCGACTTAATTGGTTGTCTAGATCCAAAGTTACAACAGGTTTATGTTTGCGTTGCAACGTCACGAAATTTTAAATCATTTTGGTCACATGGCAAAAAAGGTGTATGCGTAGTTGGTTGTTGAAGATAAAAGGGTACTAAATATTATTAATTTGTTTTATCATGCTTCCGAGCATATTTACAGAAGAATTGTACATGGGTCATTCATAAATTCCGTCATTTAAGTTTGATGCAACTCGAAAAAAAGAATATTTTATGAAACTTGTTGAACAAATCAAAATAGACCGATGTTCACAAGGGGGAAAAATTCTAAAACTTTCAAAAAAGTAATCACGTGGTTACTGGATGGCCCCTTTATAATAAACTGATTTACGTGAGGGTTCATTCTAATACAACGCAATGATTTTTTTTATCCCACACCCTTATGTAAGTCAAATTACAGTGAAATTCATTAAACAATAAAAATCACGTGATTCGATTGTTTTTTTTTCACAAACTTTTGTCACTCTGTTGATGGACGAACCCTTACTTAAATAAGTTGTATGCAACGTTTTGTTGTTCACAATTAAAAATGTTATGTTGCGCAGTTAAACAGTTATATTATTTCCTCAAATTTAATTTAAAAAGCACAAAAGTCAACAAAATAAGTTACGTTGTTTGCAGATCACCCCTTAGGGGCCATGAACAAACGATATGGGCACTTTATTTATAAATTCAAAATAAGCCCTCCTGAAAACTTGAAGCTCCTCACTTCCCTTCTAAAACTTCCACGTGTTTTGTAAGTTGCAAAAAACCATTAAACCATTGTCTTATAATCAAATCTTAACCTACAGTTGTTCAGCCTAACAAAAACTATGATTTATTTTGAAACTATAATTTCGTGACGTTGCAACGCAACGAAAAACCCTGTTTTCAAAAACAGAGCGTTGCAACGTCACGAAATGTAAGCGGTCTTCAAAAATTGAGGTTTAATTTTTTCGAAAAACTAATGATTGCATTCGATTTGTTGGCCAATTTTACACTAAAAATGGAAGAAGAACTCCAAATTTGCCTTTTAACAGAGCAGAGTTAATGGCGAAACATGAATTGGGTCAGGATTGAGAAAAAGTCACGCGTTGCAACGTCACGCTACATATCCCCCTCTCAAAAATAGAATATTCGCGTAAAATAATGTTTCAACATTGTTTCTTATAAGAAATTTAATGTACTTTCCGAATCTGTAATAACATCTGTACCTTTTCAATGTAATTTTTGAGTTACAGCCGAAATACTGAAAAAAGAAAAGTCAAAGCGTTGCAACGTCACGACGGAATGTGTCGTTTATAATTTTTAATAAAATTTCATAAATTTAAGGTCAATTAAAAAATTCCAAGTTTGATAAAACATTCTTAGAAATAGTTTTATTTTTCCATAAAAAATGAAAATTGACCGAACGGTTGAAATTGAAGGCTTATTAGATGATAAACTTAAGCGTTCCACGTTCAATTTTAGCTTAAAAATTCTTATGCTCTAAAACGAAGCATTTAAAATATCCCCATTTCATGCAAAGAAATAGTTTCATCCAAATCAAAATACTTTTTTTTTAAGGTTAAATCCTAGAGAATTTATTACGACAAAGGAGAACTATTTTTCTGATAGAAGTTTTAATTGCACTATACTGCCGTTATACGCATAATTGTCCCATGTCATTTTTGGACGATTCTGACTTTTTATCATTTCAAGCTTAGTTTTACGTAAACTTTCAGAAAAAACACATAAAATCTAGGACTTTGTTCAGAAAATCATTGAAAACAACACCAAGTCTGTTTGTCCCATCGTTGAACTTCTACGCATAATTGCCCCATCAAGTATTTTCTATCACGAATTCATGAGTTTACGAAGCATTTCATCTTGTTTTTCTGTTAACCTGCAAGAGGATTACAAATAAGGGTAATAAAATGTTAACCGGGGTGATTAGGGACATATAGGGCGAATAGGGACCCACGGGACAATTATGCGTAGAAACACAGAAATCGATCTACAAATTTCAATCGCGTTTTTCTCAATTGCCCTTTTTGAACATGGGACAATTATGCGTAGAACGGCAGTATATAGTTTTTTAGATTTTTTTATAAAACTTTATAGGATTTCCATGTATTGCTCAACATCGGGGAGTGTTGAGCAATACATGGAAATCCTATAAAGTTTTATAAAAAGACGGAAATAACGTGGGAATAACATTTTTTTATATTTGAAAATACTAGGCCAATAACATTTTATGTTATTATTAAAAAAAAAATTATTCGTCGCAAGGCCTTGCAAGGGTTTCCAGAAGCGTTTATTACTTGCCGTTTGCCAATTAATTACTCAAATTACTGGTCCAAAATGATTAATTTCATAAATTATTCAATAACTTTTCACCGTGAAGGAAAAATATTTTAGTTACTATAAAATAAATTTAAGTATTCATTTCTGCAACATATTTATAAATAGCTCATTCGATAGCTCTTTCAAACATAGAACTTAATCAAATAAAAACACTCAATATCAAGCAAAGGACCGACAGTATTGTTTTGTTCATAGTCTTAAATTATGCTTTTTATTTTATTTTTGTACCAATCTGAATATTGTGAATTTTGCGTAAATTTTTTATTGAAAATAACAAAATGTTTCACAAAAGTTTGTCTCAGAAATATTTAGATTTTTTCAGAAAAATAGCTCAGCTCTTAAAAAGGGATCTTACAGGACTGTGAATTTCTGCAGATTTTGAAAAAAATTATAAAAAAAAACTTAATTTTATTTTAATTGATTTTAAAATGGCTTTCACTTAAAAACTTTGCTTTTATCAGTGATAATTAAGTAAATTTTGGTTTTATATATTTGATCCACATAAACTTCAAATAATTTTGACTACCTATAACAAGGAAAAGCATAAAAAATTAATCAACTCTAATGTAATTCTTGCAAAAAAATCATATTTTAACTATTATTCAATAAAAATGGATCGATTTTGGAATCATAAAACATTTTTCACTGGGCAATATATCATGGCGTTGCCTTTTGTTATAAATCAGCTTCGCTATACATCATGTTGATAATAAATTTTAGGAAAGTTTTAGGAGAGAGCTATGGTGAATTAGGCCTTCTACGTACAGAACCAGTCTTTTTTTTTAATCTTTGTCTTTTTTAAATCTTTGTGTGACACTCTTATTTGAAATAAAAAAAACTGTTAAAATAGATAATAAATAAAAAGAAAAAAAAGTTTCGTTGAAGAAGTACAATTTAAAAAAATACTTTAATCACTCAAAAATTACTAAAATTACCAAATAATTACTTTAAATTTATCTAATGACCATGAATTAATAAGTAATTAATGAATTACCTAACTACTAGCATAAAGTCAAAGTAATTACTAATTACTTGCTAGTCTAAGGCCTTGCTGGAAACCCTTGATTCGTCGTTATTATTTTTGTTTTTGGATTGTTATTGTAATAACAGACTAATAACATTTTCAGTTATTCTTCGACCGATCTCATCCTATTAACAGTTGTAGGTATTCTTCCATAACAAAAAATGTTATTCCAAAGCTGTTTTGGCTGTCAACCAATATCAGACCAATAACAAATTTTGTTATGATAACATAAACTGTTATCAAACTCTTATGCAAAAATGTATTTTTCAAGAAGATTCCATAACACTTTTTGTTATTTTAACAATATTTGTTATTGAAATGGCATGATTTTTGTTATTACCGTCTGCCCGGGTCGTCAAGGGTTAAATCGCCAAAAACATGAGTTCGCAAAAAATAAGGAAATTATAATTCATCACATTAAGTTATCAGCTCCTGCACGACTGAAAGGACCTCAAGTAATTGAAACATCCGTTTTTCCTCGTCGTCGTCGCCGGTGGCGTCAATGCTCCTGCGGGATAATTAGTGGCAAGTGTTAAAATTTAGAGCGGTATACTGCGTCGATAAGGGTGGCTTTTTTTATGGGGCTATCCGGGCCCAAGGAAAATAGCAAATTGGCGGGTGCACTTTTCGAGGGCGGGGCATAGTTTATCGCGATGGCAGTTAACAAATTACGGTGAATGACTTTAGGGGAGAAATTGTTTGACGGAGGTTAGTGAGTAAATTATTCGTAATTTAAGGATTTAATGGGTTATATTTGTGGACTTGTCAAATCTGAAATTTTAAAATTCATTTCAATCTAAGGTTTACTGCATTTTCGTAAGAAGTCTCCCACGCGAACTCGGCATCAATTTCCACTTCCTGGGAAATCATTTGCGAGAAACCCCTCGCGCAGTCATCACTTTTCCACGTGCCACGATTCGCCCACATGGAGGATGCTACTACAGCTGAGACGATGGACCCGAAGGACAACGATCGTCACTTTCGTTACTTAATTGAGCTGAAAGTTGGTCGGAAAAGCACGTACGCCGTGAGTCGTCGTCCTTCGGGAGTTTTTTTTTATTTTTGCTCATTTCCTCCGAGAACCGGTTGAGGCCCGGTGAGGTGAGGTGAGGAAAAATTAGCATCGTTTGAAGTTCGCGTCCTGGACCTTCTTTTTCACGCGCGAGAAAAGCGAGCACAATTTTCACACGGTTCCACTTTGCTTTGACGGAAAACTCCACTTATTAAATTTAATTAATCGCTTTTCAAGACACCCTTCCCTGTTCCTGCTCTCGTGTGGCACGATTTAGCACTTGTTTTTGGCTTCAACTTATAAGGTAGGCAGTTAGTGAGGGGAAGATCCAATTACCAGAAATTGGAAAAGTCATCACCGTGAAAGGTGGTGTTATTCCCTCGGCAGAAGTTTCACTAGGTGGGAAATTTCGTGATAAAGGAGAATGGGCAAATTTGTATGGGAGCTGGTCCAAGGATGTACACGAACGGGAACAACTTTTTTCGAAAGATCTCGCCGAGACATGAAAAAAAGTCTTCTGGACCAACTCTCTAAACCCCGGGGTTCAAAAGTTACATGCTGTTGAAGTTTGAGCATTTTGAGTAAAAATATACAAAAAATCGTATTTTTGCTATTTCTAAAATCATTTATAAAATCTCTGTTTCATTATGGATTTCGATTTTCTTGAGATCATTCGACGCGTATCAGCAACAACTATAAATTCTGATATGTCTTAGCATGATTGAAACATGATTTCTCTTGTTTTTATGCGTTTGAACCGTTTTTGCAAGAGTCATCCCATAGAAACAAGTCGAAACTTCAAGGTTTTGAAACCGGATCCGACCCAAACTGCTTCAGTGAGTATGGAAGGCTTCAGTGCAATGTTGTAACAACTTATTGGGATGGACTGAGTCATCCGAGAACTCCTTGGAGTTAAGACCGGTGATTCTACCGCCGTAACAAGCAAGATGTCGGCGGTTTTTGACCACGGATCATACCCGCATGGCTTCAGACAGTATGGTAGACTGCTTTGTTAATGTGTTGGGATGTCTTTGGTCATCCTAGGACTCCCTGGAGTTTAGATGTTTGGGTCACTGTAACAAGAAAAAGGTCGATGATTTTTAACCGCGCATCATAACCGCAAAGATTCAGTGAGTATGGCAGACTGTATTGCTGTTATGTTGGGATGTTCTGGACCATTCCAGGAGTCCTTGTAACAGCCGTAGACCTACAGATCATAACTCCAGGAGTCCTTGGATGACCCAGGACATCCTAACACATTAGCAAAGTAGTCTACCACACTCACTGAAGCTATGCGGGTATGTTCCGTTGTCAAAACCGGTCGACAATTTGCTTGTTACGGTAGTAGACCCACAGATCTTAACTCCAGGGAGTCCTAGGAGAACCCAGGACACTCCAACACATCAGCATAGTAGTCTACCATACTCACTGAAGCCATGCGGGTATGATCCGTGGTCAAAAACCGCCGACATCTTGCTTGTTACGGCGGTAGACTCACCGGTCTTAACTCCAAGGAGTTCTCGGATGACTCAGACCATCCCAATAAGTTGTTACAACATTGCACTGAAGCCTTCCATACTCACTGAGGCAGTTTGGGTCGGATCCGGTTTCAAAACCTTGAAGTTTCGACTTGTTTCTATGGGATGCCTCTTGCACAAACGGTTCAAACGGATAAAAACAAGAGAAATCATGTTTCAATCATGCTAAGACATATCAGAACTCATAGTTTTTGCTGATACGCGTCGAATGAAGTCAAGAAAATCGAAATCCATAAAGAAACAAAGATTTTATGAATGATTTTAGAAATAGCAAAAATACGATTTTTTGTACATTTTAACCCAAAATGCTCAAACTTCAACAACTTGTAACTTTTGAACCCCGGGGTTTAGAGAGTTGGTCCAGAAGACTTTTTTTCATGTCTCGGCGAGATCTTTCGAAAAATGTTGGTCCCGTTCATGTACATCCTTGGACCAAATTTGCCCAATCTCCTTTTGAGTGAAAGTTTGTAATTGCGTTATGTTTAGGAACTAACATGAGAAAAAGTTAAAAATGTGAAAACAGTCATAAAACCTTCGATGTATTTTTTCGAGTTCGAGCAGCTGTATCGATGTCACACTTACCTGAAAATAGAAAATAAGAGAAAAAAGTTCTAGTTAGCAAAACTCTAAAATTACTCTAGCACGAAATCGGCTCGTTAAAAATTGCAATTAACCACCCAGTTACCTCAGAAGAACACACACGTGTAACACAATTAATAATAAAACATGAAACCACTTATGATCGAAGCGAGGGTTGGAAAAAATCGCCACACACTTCAAACAGTGTGCACGCGCCGCACGAAATCACACCACGCACGCTGTGTTTGGTGAAATGTGTCAAAAATCTCACCACAAAAGTGACACGACCACTTCAAACGCCACCTCCAACACGGTTCGGCAAGTGTTACTTTTGTGGTATTTTTATTGATAAAGTGCTTCAGATGCGTTGCCAGCGATGTAAAAAAAAATTGCCGGACGAAATTATTTTAAAATTTTCATTAAAAATAATAGAAAAAAAACGTTTTGAAGATAAAAAAAAACTCTTAAAACATTTTAACAGAAACTAACAATCATCAACACTGACAACCCCCCTCTCGACTGGAGAATGTTGATGGGCGCACTGCTTGACAGTGTCAAGTAGTTTGTTGGCCTCGCAAACATTACGCACCATCAGCACTGCGCTGGACGGACAGCAGATTGTTGATTTTTAATTTGTGCTTTAACCCTTTCAGGCCTAAATTATCAAAAAAATATTTTTTTAGTCAATGATGGGAAAATGATTCTTATGACCATACGAAAATTATAGGCTAGTTTTGGAAATTTTGATATTTGGGTCATATATGACCCATCAGGCTCGAAAGGGTTAATGCAGAAAAACCGCAGAACCCGATCAATACGGGGGGTCGGCCATATCTGGGGTTCGATGATGAGTTCTGGAGGCCAGAGTCTGGACGTGTGGGTGGTTGGCAGTGATGGTTTGATTTGAAATAAATCAATTTTGCACGAAGATTGACAAATTTTGTTGAAAAAATTGTTTGAAATTTCGGGTCTTAAACGTTGACACATCAGCACTTTAAGGCGTTTTCAACTGTTATAGAGCAAGCTATTTTCCACCAAACTGCTAGACATTCCTCATTTCTGCTGAGAGTTCCCTCATCTAGTTTATTCGTTTTTTTTAAGACCTCTTAAATATCTTTTGAAGCCATTAATGATTGGAAGTTTAAAAAAATAAAGGTCAATAAATTGTCATTAATAACATTCAAACTTTTATTTCAATTTGCAAATAATTATTTGAAAATGTTTTCAGACATTTTCAACGATCAAAAATTTGAAGCATTTTCAAAAGTCATGAAAAAGTATCCTGGTCAAACATCGGAGAAAAAGACACTATATTTTTGGTCACAAATTTCTGAATAATCTGGATAAATTCAGACAGTGGCATGATCATCTGTAATCAATTCACTCTGACACTTTTTGCTCCTGTGATGTATTGAAAATTGAAATAAGATTCTTTTTATTGTGTTGCTCGACCAAAACCGAGGGACTAAAACTTTCAATAATATTTTAATGACCAGCAAAAAAAAACAAATACTGTGGACTCTCTCTATGGGATCGTCGAGATCGGTAGGTATCAAATTATAGGACGAAAAATCAAAGCATGCTAATTGAAGGGACTGAAAAAATAACTGACAGGAGGAGCAATATTCGTATCGAAATGATCTTCAGCGACGTCGTAATTTTTGGAATCCTCATGGGTGAAAAACATTATGAATGAAATATTTACAGTTTTGCATTCAAATTGGGTTCCCGTTATTTTGGTTTAATGACTAATTGTTCATAAACAAATTACTTTTATACGATATACTTCTTAATTTGAACATTATGAGAAATTTGTTAAAAATATTTTTTTTCCATGGATTGTCGGTTACCTTTCTGTAGTACTATCACAAATAATTGATCGAGACCCCTCGACAAAATATTTCGATTTACCCCGAATAATAGCGGAAAAGGGTATCACGTGTATGAAGCCAAATATTATCATATTTTTTTTGTTTGTTCTTCGAAACACGCCATGCTTACAGCCAAAATTAAATTAAAGCGATTTGTATAAATGGTCTAATTTTCAATAATTTTTCCATTGAGTCAATTTTGGTCTCAAAAGTATGTTTAATTAACAAAATAAGTAATGCACTTTTTTAAACAATATTCTAGTTTGCTCTTAAAATAAGTCCTACTTGCATCAGGTGTTTCAAAAATTAAAATAAAAAACACTATATCGTCGCCATCGAACTAACTTGTCGTACGTGCATTTTGGGCCAAATTGAGTTAAGAACACCATTTTGTGCAGCTCACAATGCCTCACCTTTTGACCTTCACAGATTCCCAAAATTTGATTTCAATCCTGAGATATTCAACAAAAACCGAAAAAACTCCGTGCATTTTTGTCATGCTATCTTGTCACTCCATGAAAATTGATGTAAGTGAGACAAAAGACCAAAGGGATTTCAGGCCAGGAAAGTCAGGATGCGTTTGTCGCACGTACAAGCTAGACTACCGTAAACATTTGTAATTATAACTCGGGACTCCAGCAACCAACTTCAACCAAACTTTGGGACTATGCACAGAATGGTGAGCCAAACAAAACGTGTTTGTTATTGTTTACATTGCGTGCTCTCGTTTTTGAATATTCAAGGTCAAACATTAAAACGCGTTTTTCTCGGAACGTCAAAATGGCGGGTGCGACAAGATAGCACGACGACGTCGATATGCAAAATATGATTTGCCCTTGTTAAGCCTTGACAAACACCTAAAACCCTTAAATGTTTAAAATAGTAAATAAAATAATTGTGGTTTGGTTGAGCGTTTTAGCAGAATGCATTACTGTGAATACAAAGAGACGAGTTGTTCCTTTTAATTCCGCTATATATTTTAATATCTTGACAGATACGTATTTCGTCTACTACTTGCAGACTTCATCAGTGTTCTGTTCTCGACTGAAGGTTCATCGCTGGTGTATCCATATTTGTAGTTACTGTAGGTACTACCTCCTCGTTCTTCTTTTGTGCCTGTATAGGTAACAGCTTAAACAGCCACGTTGAGCCGTTACCTGAATCCTTGTTGAGTAAACGTTTGTTGCCTGCCTTGAAGATTTCCAAACTTTCAGCGACAGCCAGCTTCGATGGGTTAGTGATGTGTCTTAAGATGACCGCGTCGCTAGCTGTGATGTTATGTTTTTCCTCGATGATGTGTTCGGTTACTGCTGACTTGAAATGGGGGACAAATCCTTTCCGTTTTTCCTCCATGGCGATTTTGACATATGTGTGTATATGCTCATCCAACCTGGTTTGCAGCAATCTCTTAGTTTGTCCAATGTAGCTCATATCACAGTGGCCGCAGGATACCTCGTAGATGCCGGGTTTGCCTAAAGTCGGTATGGGGTCTTTCGTTGAACCTAAGATGGATTCCAACTGGCTGTTTCTACTGCTGAACACTAAATCGATGCCAAATTTAGCCAGTTTTTGTCGTAATGGGCGTGTTATCCTGTAGTCGAATTCTACTGCTGCTCTTCGCAGTGGCTCTGCTGATGGCGTAAGGGTTGTGAGTGAAGTTCTGTGCAGTTTTCTTTCCTTCTTATCGATGATTGCTTGGATAGTTGTTCTGCTGTAACCGTTGATTTCCGCTGTTTCAAATATGTACTCCAATTCTTTCTGTTTTCCTGCTTCGCTGAGGGTAAAGTTGTCATCCTATGTATAAAATAATGATATGCTGCCATCTTATGTTGGAATGAATGGTTTGACGTGGCTGGGATTGTTCTTCTGGTGTTTGTTGGCTTCCTGTAGATCTCGAAAGAAAACGAAGATGGGCAACCTGGTTCTCTTAGGATCAGGATGTCTAAGAAAGGTAACTTTCCTTCGACTTCCATTTCGTAAGTGAACTTGATGCTCCTGCGTGCACTGTTTATGGTGTCCAGTACCGTTGTTAGTGAGTCCCTTTTGATGAACAGAGCTACTTCCAGTTCAGGGATTGCATCTACCAACAGAGGATGGGAGCATCGATGGGTAACCCACTGTCACCGTTCATGAGCGATGTTTATATGGCAGCTTTGGAACACGAACTACAAACCAAAAACCTACTACCAGAACCTCCCCCGCCACGCCAATGATGATTGATTTGCATCATATCTACATAAAAGACCTCCCTCTCCTTGGGAACGAATCGTGTCTCGAGTCTTCTTGATGCTTCATGCTCTCGAAAGGGTGGCTTTTTCAGGCATGAGGATTCTTTTATGATTTTTTTCCCCGTTCCCTCCTCTGCCCTAAACCCTGGTATGGAATTCCAAGCGTCTCTCCTTCCGCCGCAACCTGGTTACGTAATGATATTTAGCAAGAAGAAAGGGATAAGTCCAGAGTTCATGAAGAGTTTCTACGGATTTTTGCCATACTTTTGGCTCACCGCCTTCCAATAACGCCGTCGATATGTTGGAAACGGAAAGGAAAAATCCCTTGCATCCAGCTTCCAATATTTCATAATTCACACACATTTTGAAATTCATGTTCATGACTAATTTGGGCCACTCAAATTTCTCTACTTTTTTAAATTAAATATGAAAAACTGAAACCTGTTTTTAACGTGATTTGATTACCAGAAATCAAAACAAAAATCTTCTTACAAACTATTAAATACAAAACATATACAGATATTTGTTTGAGAATGTTAAACTGTTTCAAATTAATTAATTTGAATTTTTTTATAAATATAATTTTTCCATAAATATTTTGTTTGGCTTCCGTTCCTAAGCTTTTACAGTCATGCTCCGGTATTGCACTGCCCCGGTTTTGATTCGTTCAGCTGCCTCGGTTAAGCACGGCCCAGTGCTTCACTGAAGCACAGAGATTATGAGATTTTGACTATATGGGAGACATTGCACAGTGGGCTGAAACCCACCTCTAATCCCATTAAATTGAAGCCGCTGTTTTTTTCTTCTGAAAAATAGTTTTTCTTATGTAAAAAAATCTCAGGAATCGATTGCCGCATAGCAAACCCACCGGAAATTACGGGAAAGGGTCCATTTTGCCCCATTTGTCCTAAAAATTGGAATTTTCTTGATTTTCACTCTACAAGTTAACCATATTAACATTTATAGCATTTAGCGTAGGAATTTCGTAAAATTATTTCTACTATGCGTGTAAACTCGGAAGAATCAAATAATGCTTATTTAGGATTATTCATAATAACCTGTTTTACCCCATGGGCCTTTTTCCAATTTTCCCTAATTCAATTTATTTATAAGTGTTTTGTGTATAATTTAAATAAACTAATCACTGTTATTTGTACAAAATGACCATGAGAACTGAAAGACACTGTTTTGGAATTATTTGAAACTTCCTATTTTACCCCATGCCCCTTTTCAAAATATCTCATATAATTTGAATTCTTTTTCGAACAATTTGCAAAATATGGTGATAGATTAATTACTTTGTAACACGTAAGATGACCAAGTGAATTAAATATTTATATTTTGGAATTGTTTGAAATAGCCCATTTTACCCTAATAGTCCTCTCATCATGCTTAGGCAATTTAGTTCTCTTTAGAAGCTATTTGCGTACAATACTTATTGAATAATGACAATTATCTGTGTTTTATGGACAGAAGAATTGAACAAAGGAATTTTGAGATTACTTTGAACTGTAAATGATCAGTGCATCCTGCTCGTTCCCAATGTAAACATCTAGAGCCTGACCAGAATAAACAGTTTGTAACTGATTGATCTTGTTGAAAAATTAATAAATACAAAAATCTTTATTCATAAACTTCTTTTTAACATAAAATTAAGATGTGATGGAATGAAAACTTGATTAATTGATCTTCATAACCCTAGTGGATCAACTGAACTAGTGTAAAATGCATTTTAAAACAAGTTTTCCGTGCAAATGTTGAAACTATGGCTTGTTATTTCAATATTTTTATTTTTTTTTATTTTTTTGCCCCCCCCCCCCCCCTCGAACCCGGCTTGAGCCGAGGGACAAAAACTTTGAAAAATATTTGCATCGGCCTTATACAAAATCAAAAACTATACCTTTCATATACTTTTTTTATGAAAATGTTTTGCAGCCGAAGGCTCTTATAACTCTCAAAAAAAACATAAACTGAAAAAAAGAATAATTGTCTCTAACAATTTTAATAATTTCATCCAATTTGTTTTTATGTTGATATTCGATATTTTTTCTCAAATAGCAATTTATCAAGGAAATTCTGATAAAATACAAATATTTCCAATAAGTAATTCGCAATTTCAAGTTATTCTGCTCAACAGTCTACACTATAACATTTTTTTATGGTAAGAAATTAGCAAAAATTTGAAAAATGTCAAACTTCTTCAAATAATGGCTCCAACAGATAACATTTATCCAACAAAGGAGCTGCCATTAATTAAGGGAAACAAACTTTTTTTATTTAAGTTCCGTCAGTGGTCTGGGGTGAGATTGGTTAAACAATTTTTTAGATTCCAAGAGTTGTTGTGGGGACATCAAAAGGAACATTTGCTTCACCAACGGGGTCCATCTGACTTCTGAGATGATAACTTCGAAAATCGTGTGAATATCCAGAAATAGTATCGACAATCGCTGGCTCTTTAAAGCTTATTTAGGGGAAATTTCTGATCTCTTCGATTTTTTTTTTCAGAGATGGTCAAGGTAAAAAAGTTACGTTGTCAATAAGAATTCATTTTTTGAGAAGATAGAACTCGAAAATGGAGCACGATTTCAAATTTTATGTGAAGTACTTTTTGAATGTAAATTTGTTTTGAAATCTAAAATTAAAGATTTTTTTTAGATTTATGTCAAAAATGGGATTTTCAAAAATGCTTCGGATGCTCAGATTCCAAATAAATTAATATATGAAGAACAAAGAGGTTGTTTTTTCGATAGTTATTGAAAGTGATGCTAAATTCAATCAATCTTCACCCTCACTCACGGTATTTACATAATTTGTCATTATTTCTATTGAATAAAGTTTTTAAATTGGAAATAAAAAAACAGCATAATTAACCCTCAGCAGTTCCACTTGCTTTTAAAAACGTCCTAATTCGACTCAATATATCCAGTACCACAGCACAACGATGAAAATGTCCTTCTTGCACGACGTGACGTGCAGGCTTGAGGCCAACGAAAACCGCATTTGCCCCCGGAGGACCGTACCGACAAGATGGTTTAATTTGCCTTTTCGACAGTTAATAAATTCCTCAATCCAGCCACGGAAAGGTCGAAGCTTTTAAAATTTTGCATTTCTAAAAGATTCAGATGATATTGTAGAATTTTTTTTTAAATAAATTGGTGAAAATTTGTAAATTTATTTTTCTAATTATATTTTGTAACATTAGCCACCTTTCCGTTCCCTCACCAATCTAAACAACTTTGTGCAAATTCACCAGCAGCTCGCAAATTCCAGGAATCCCGGAAAACTCGTCTGCGATCGGCACTTTGGCACACAAACACCGTTACATCCAACAAACGCACGCAAGCATTCCATCTCAAGACCGTATAATGTTGTTTTGCCAGAGTTCGACATTCGGAGAGCGGCGGAGGTCGCGTCCAAAAGTGCCCAAAGGGGGTACGATACCAGGATTTTTGCGGTGCCAATTTTCCGAGGAAAATGCGAAGCCACGCCGCTGGAAAATGGAAAATGTTGCTCTTGGCTGTTGAGGGAAGCTGAAGGTTGTCGGGGAGAGGGCACGGTCTACAAAGTAATAATTTAAATTCCGACGGCGTTCGGAGCTTTCAATAAAAGGAAAATTAATATTTGTGTTGAATTTATTGTGCGCTTGTAAGACGAAGGCTTTTATGCTGCTCTGGCTTTCCACACATTTTTAAGGTTGCTGAAAGAATGAATGGAGTGCGTGACTTTGGAATGTTAACTTTAATTGATGCATTCTTCAGGCTTTAACACACACAAAAAACGGAACGATGACTTTTACTTAAGACCATGCGTCTCCACTGATCTTAAAAGCTTCAACTCATGAAGTGGAGCCGCCTGGTACTTGACGCAAACTTCAATCGATTAAACTTGTAAACCCAATCATGTCGGAACCTGATGATTCATGGCCCTTAATCGCACGTTAAGGGACACTGACTCACGTGCCCACGTGGAGTTGGATGACTAATTTCCATATCTCGCACGCAAAAGTGTACCAACAACAAACGGTTCGTCGACACTCAACCCCTCCAATCAGCAGTCACTCAACCTTTCATGTAAATTTCCAGTGGTTTTGCAGTGGCTGTAGTGGTGGATTTTATTGTGCCAGCAAGTGTCACTGTGAGTCACGGAACGTGTGTCATCAACATCAACTCCATCAACACCACTCTCGAGAGCGATCCAGATATCGAGTTCAGTGGTTTTTGTTGTTACTTTCAGTGTTTGTGTGGACAGAAGGGTTAAATTTTGTTGACCTAGGCCCACACACACACACATACACACACACAGAGGACAACACATCAATCTATCCTCCGTTATCAGCTGACCAAGGTGCATATCGTATGACTACTTCAACGCATCGCATATATGGGAGCTGCATGATGCTCTGAGCTAGAAAACGTGCCGACTGGCTCGTTTTGCTGATAATCGTGGCGTTGAACGAGATATGGTATTAAGTTACCCACATTCTTGTTGGTCTTAAGCTGTTGGTTACGTGTTACAAAGTTCAATTAATAATAACATAATTGAAATTTAATTCTAGTGCAATTCGCTAAATTTTTAAAAATTCAATGCCATTCTTCTTTCGGATTTGAATCTCAATAAAAGTTTTCATGCAGCCGACCCCTTTCAAAGCATGTTTAAATTATTTTCAGTATATGCGTTCAGCATGTTCTGTTTTGTATTATTCCACCGCTACAACGACAAAACCTTTTCCATTGGTACATTTCAGTACGGCATCATGGGGTCAAGCATATCACGGTGCAACAAAAATACAAACTTTACAGTCTCAGAGACCAATGAACTTGATGTTAAACGTTGCATTCAAATCCGCGTCCAGATTTACTATAAAATAGCACAATTGAGTCACGCCCTTTGGCAAAAAGATAAAAAATATAAAAATTTAAATAACTAGCCATAGCCTTAATTTTTGAATGGAAAAAGTATTTTAAAATGCATTTTACACTAGTTCAGCTGGTTGCAATCATGAGTTTTAAAAAAAATGTAAGATTTGACAAAAACAAAAAAAAAACAAAAAAAAACTTTTTGCGGTACTGTACATTGAAGACTTCCAAATATTATTTTTTTAAAAAGCCCATACATACTAAAAATGATTCTAAACACAGAGGAATGTATTTTAAATTGATGTAATCTGATCGCACTTGAACTTCCATTGAAACCAGCCTAAAATGATTGAAAAAATATATCTCCGTACAGAACAAACATGCACAATAACATTTCCAAAAATCGAAAGATCCTTTCAATTTAAAAAATATATATTTCGCGCAAAAATATTTTAAAAAATTGTTACTCAACCTAATAAAATTGAATGAAAAAATTCGCCGTTAGAAATTTCTACATGTCGAACAGGAATTTTTGTTTTGCGATTTGAAAAAAAAATCTGTTGCTCTTTTCAATAAAAATACGTTTGAAATTTAAAAATCAAGCCCAACAGATTTCCAATATAATTGCATTAAGCACTTTCCAAAGGTTGATCTTTGTTGAGAAATTTTGAAATTATTTTAATTAAAAAGAGCAGAAAGTTTAACAACAGTTTCATTATTTAAGATTGAAAATCGAGTTGATTTTTTAAAATAGGGGAAAGTGGAGCAAATGTAACAAGCTAAGGAAATGCTCGTTATAACCCATTAAAACGTTAAAAAATATGTCGGATTTATTGGAATCAGCTTATTCCAGGTCTTGACTGAGACTTTGATAGAAAAAGTTTTTAAAAAAATTCTGTTTTTAATGTAAAAAATTGATTTTTCGTACGTTCTACTCAACTAGTGTGGCAAGACAAACAACCCGTTGGGGCAAGAGAAACAATGCATGAAACAACATGCTAATTTACTTACAATTGACCTGTTATCACTTAGATTCATCAGATTAGGATGTATTTGAAACGTTTCTTTCATTTTTAGATTAAAAAATAATATTTTACTAAAAATTTGACCGTTTTTACGAAAAAAATATTACTTAGATGATAAATAGTAAATTTTAATGATAATATTATATCGTGCATGAACAATTTTTTAAACAATTGATTATCAGTTTTTAAGAACTTTTATGTTTTTTTTTTTTCACAATAAAATATGTTGCTGCAGCAATTCGTATTTTTTTTTTTCATACTAAAAATCCATATGGTACACTTGCCACTCCTAAACAAGATTTTTTTTAAACTCTCTACAAAAATAACCAAAACATAAATCATACTTATAAATACGTGCAAGTTATTGGTAAGGACACTACTGATCTAGGAAAAATTGCATTTTGATAAAATGAGCCTTAAAACGAACCCTAAGCATTATTTTGTACTTTCCAAATATTATAAGGAAACAAAGGTTTTGAAAAAAACTTCATTCAATATTATGCCCCGTGGCGTTTACGTCATTTTGGCGGTTATGTGGTAGTAGAATCAGCTAATTGCATTGCTAGCAACAATTTCTCATACTGGAAATAATCAAAATTTTAAAATTTACGACCTTACTAGCGATTGTTTCTCTTGCCCCACCTTCCCCTATTTTATAGAGTTGAGTTGAAAAATTAAGGCTAATTAGATGACATTTAGAAAGTATGTCACGCTCGACCATGTTAGAAGGAAACGATAAAATTAAAAAATATCAGCTTTTTCAAAATATAATTTGTAGATGTATTTCCTATAATAAGTAATTTAAATTGCGAAATTGATCCGTCTTTGAACTTGTAAATGATTCAACACCTAAGCAATTCTCTACGAAATCGGTCTTTTTCTTCTATTTTAATTTTTGTATTTTTTAATCCGGCTGAAACTGTTTTGGTGCCTTCGGTATGCTCAAAGAAGCAATTTTACATCATTAGTTTGTCGATACTTTTTCCATACAAATTTGGCAGCTGTCCATACAATAATGGTGTACAAAAATTCGAAAATCTGTATCTTTTGAAGAAATTTTTTGATCGATTTGGTGACTTCGGCAAAGTTGTAGGTATGAATAAGGACTACAGTGGAAAAATATGTTACACGGTAGAAAAAAATTGGTGATTTTTTATTTAATTTTTTTGTCACTAAAACTTGATTTGCAAAAAAACACTAGTTTTATTTTTTTTCATTTTTGATATGTTCCTCTAAGGACATCAAATGCTAACTTTTCAGAAATGTCCAGGTTGTGCAAAAAATCTTTGACTGAGTTATGATTTTGAAGTTAAGGCCATTTTTAGGTGACTTTTTTGAAAATAGTCGCAGTTTTTCCTTTTTTTAAATTACTGCATATGTTTGCCCACTTTTGAAAAAATATTCTTGAAAAGCTAAGAAAATTCTTTATATTCTGCTTTTTTGAATTTTGTTGATACGACCCTTAGTTGCAGACGACAATTTTTTTAACCAAAACTAACTTTTTAAAAGGGTGTAATATTGAATGTTAGGCCCTTTTGAAATGCTTATCTTGATTTAACATTTTTTTTTAAATATTTTTTTCGAAAAGATCGGAAAATTTCACGAATGTTGCGACCAATATTTCGATTTATGCGACCAATATTTAAATTTTTTGAAAAAAAGCAGTATTTAATAAAAAAATCACAACTCGGTCAAAGATTTTTTGCACAACCTGAAAATTTCTGAAAAGTTGGCATTTGATGTCCTCTAAAACATATCAAAATATGAAAAAAATTAAAAATAGTGTTTTTTCAAATCAAGTGTTAGTGACAAAAAGTTAAATAAAAAATCACCATTTTTTTTACCGTGTAACATTTTTTTCCAGTGTAGTCCATATCCATACCTACAACTTTGCGGAAGACACTAAATTGATCAAAAAATTCATCCAAAAGATACAGATTTTTGAATTTTCATACATAATTTTTGTATGGACAGCTGCCGAATTTGTATGGAAAATTATGAGCATGAGCATGAGCATGAGCATGAGAGATCACCCATGGTTGCCCCTCCGTTGCTGAACAGAACCGTAATATCCTTTCAGCACTACTGATTATAGGCTTCGACGATCTAGTAGTGTTTCCCTTATCAACAGCATGTATGAATGCGCTGAAAAGATAAAACACCATGATTGCTAAAGCTAGATCAGTTGCGAATAGGTAACAGTCATTGGCCACCAACGGCGCCCGCCATGTCAGTTTGTAGACCTCGATTTTAAGGGACGGGAATGTTAGTTAGCGCAGGTTGCTACTAGGGCAGCTGATTTACTCTGTGCTTACACCCCACGAGCGCCAGGAACCTGAAAACTTGTTAGTAGGATAGGGTGTTTGGTCAGGATTCATCATAGAAGATGATGATGCGACCCAAAATCATAGTGTTTGTTTAACGGTATTTTGTTTTATTCTCAAGGCAAGCAATCGGATGCTGCGGATGAGACATTTCCCGTTTATCTGTTGTTAAATTTTAAATGAAATGGTTTAGTCTTAGACAGCCGGCTGTGGAAAGATAGAACCAAAATCATATGAAATTAATGAATGAAGGATTGAACAGTGCAATTTTTAACTTGAGATGATTTAACGAGTTTTAAATGATTGATGTTTAGTGAGGTACTGGTTAACGTTGCGAACGACGAGTTACAATGTTTATCGAACTGAAATGGTATGATAAGGTTTTGTTGTTGTAGCACACCGAAAACGGACGCAAAAAATTTGCGACCCAACGAAAAGGCATCGCAAATCGAACTGGCTAACTGTCATCGGGACAGCCAGAGCCAGCCGCACCTTCACACGCACGCGAAAGGAAGCATAGCATAGCATAGCATAGCATTGGTGTCTACCCGTAGCTGCTACTTCGTTATTGACCAGGACCCCAAACATTGCTCCGTGGACCACAGATGAAAAGTAGGAACCAATCATCACCCCTTCGCAATTTTCAAAGGTCCCTATCGTGCTGATCAATACCGACGCCGGCCACGACCAGTGGTAAGAACACGGGAATTCGACCGCGATTCTCCAGAAATTCTCCGTCGGCGTGCCTTCCGATCAACGGTGATGTAGGAAGGGCTTCATTCATTAAAATTATTTTATATCATAAGCCTTAAAACATATCCGTCGACGTGCCTTCCGATCCTCGATGATATGGAAAGGACTTAATCCAGCAATACGACTTGCTTGTCTCAAAAACAAAAATCGGATCGTTTCTATCGAAAACTATATAAAGAGAACAAAAATAAAATTCATCGGCCAACGAACGCGCGAACAAAAAATAAATGAAAAAGAAGAAGAAGAAATCCAATCACCCCATGCACTCGAACAGCGACACAAAAGAGACGGAAAATAACACGAAAAACAGGACTGAGCGTCCACACAGGCACCGCACTACTGATGCCATTATTTAATTATAATGACCAATCACCCCATGCACTCGAACAGCGACACAAAAGAGACGGAAAATAGCACGAAAAAACAGGACTGAGCGTCCACACAGGCACCGCACTACTGATGCCTTTATTTAATTATAATGACCAATCACCCCATGCACTCGAACAGCGACACAAAAGAGACGGAAAATAACACGAAAAAACAGGACTGAGCGTCCACACAGGCACCGCACTACTGATGCCTTTATTTAATTATAATGACCAATCACCCCATGCACTCGAACAGCGACACAAAAGAGACGGAAAATAGCACGAAAAAACAGGACTGAGCATCCACACAGGCACCACACTACTCGCTGCCGAATTTGTATGGAAAATTATATGGACAAACTAATGATGCAAAATGGCTTCATTGGGCATACCGAAGGCACCAAAAAAGTTTCAGCCGGATTAAAAAATACAAAAAAAAAAAAATCGAATGACTGAAATCTAAGAGAACTGTTCACCTTCCAAAACTTTAGCGCAAAAATTGCATTTTAAAATCCTCTAAAACATTTTTTCGTATACCCTTTTCTTAAAAGATTTTAATAGAGCGTCCAATTTTCCGGTGTTACAAATTTCCCGGATAACGGGAAATTTTCAACCAATTCCCGGGAAATTTTAAAATGATTGAAAACCGTTCTGATCTTGGCTTTGATTAATATTGTGCAACAAAACTGTATAGGATAGCGACTTTATTGGTTGACTTTATGTAAAAAATCATTCAACAACAAGTAAATGTATTTTTTTCTAATTTTATAGGCTCAAATCCTACAATAAATTAAAAAAAATTACCTTTGGTATTTTTTGTTGAGAAATATTTTTTTATCAAAGTAGTAGTAGTCATATTAATATTTTCCTGATGAAATATAAAAATAAATGTTACTCACATTTATTTACAATGCTTACTCTTCATACTTCTTCAATTGTGACTTGAAATCAAATAAAAGGATTGAAAAAAAGTTCTTTATTTATTGAACATGATTTTTGCATCCATTAACCCCTCGGTAATTTCGGTTTGTTTTGGTTGTTTGACGTTTTTCAACTAGGCTACGGCCCAGTTATCAAGCGACCAGTTAAAAAGCAGCCCAGTTAAACAACCCCCAGTTACCAAACAACTACTGTACTAGTTTCAGCACTTAAACAACATAGTAAAACTTTATATTTTTTCTTTGAAAATCTACCTTCTCGTATTTGTTTAACTTCAAACAACTCAATGTTTTTGAATATTCGGAGCAAGTTTTTAAAAAATGTTTGTAATTTTTAAGCAGTTTTAAGACTTAGTTGATTTTTTTATAGCACAAAACATGATTTAAATAATACGATAAATTAACATTATTCCACAATTAGTCTTCAACTTTTTCATATTTAACCCTCTCACACCCATCATTGCACCGGTGCTCCAAAATTTTCATCTCGTTTGATCATGGTAGTCAAAAACGTAAAAAAATACTAAATTTTCCCTTTGCTGGAAGGGGTTAATTTTTTTATAAATAAAATAGCACCAGTTATTCTTTTAAAAGCTCTAATAGAAATAGTTTTTTTTTCATGAGGCTGGATCTATTTACAGATGCTTCAGAAAAACATATTTTCATATAAAAAATTCTTGATTTTAAATTTTTTGATCATCTGCTTAATTCTATATGGACTAAGTTGAATCAAACAAAATTATGCTGAATTTTATCAATTATTAATTATATTATTTTCAGAGAATTTTCAAAAACATGTTTCCAAAAAGTTAAGAAAATGTAAACTTCTGGTTCAATTTCCGGAATTCCCGGGAATATTACCCTCAAAAAATCCCCTTTTAAGGTACAGATTTTCGAAAATTTCTCATTTTGATTGAGCGGCCTGCAAAATTGTATGATGGTCAAATAGCCCAATTATGTTCAGAAACAAAATTATTTAAATACCGTTTTTGAGATTTAACAAAATAAGTCAAAAAATGAGTTGAAAATTTAATTCGACTACCCAACTATTACTGTTTCACTGTTCCCGCTGCCGTTTTTTCTGTCCCGTAAGCATCATTATTTTCTTCCACTCCGTTTGGCGCGATCCAGCACGGGGTTTTCCATCATTCATCATCCGTCGGCGGGGCGTTTTCCCGCCACATCGGTGTTATTTTATGTGCACACGCGTGTGTGTGTGTGTGTGCTGGATCCTTAATACTTTTTTTTCCTGCCTCCTTTCGATGCACGACACGAACACTTGCAGCAGTGCACTCCAAACTCCAAAGCCAAGAATGGGCTATTTTTAGCGCACACGTTTGCCTTTAAAAAACTGGGCTATATTTAGCCTAGAAGGAAGGTGATGGTGTTGGTGACGCTTTGTTTCGACACGATGTCGTCGGCACCAAAGCAAGACGAATGGCAAGAGAGGGAAAGAGATTTCCACTTTGCAGACATTGTATGGTGCCAAGTGATTCCCGGAAAAGGGATGGTGTTTTTAAGGATATTGATTGCTTGAAAGTTAAAGAGTGTGCTTTCAATCCTGATTTATCTCAAATTACTATGTAAAAATCAATGATGTTCTGAAGTTTCATGTTTGTAACAAGAAAAAAGAAAGACATTTGTTGAAAATGAACATGTTATTGAACTTGCAATGCAACGATTAAAAATGCTTAAAGTTAATTGAATTATAAGAATTTGAAAGTTTTCTGTAAGAGTTAATAAGGTTGATAACATGATTCTCTCAGAAAAAAAAATATAATTTTATTCATCAAGCAGAATATATTCCATCCATATCCCAATCACCCTGTGTAAGCTGTTGAAAGCGCGCCAAATTACACCCCTCAACACTTTTCAGAATGCCGCCCACTTCCTTCTCGATTAACGAAATTTTCACCGGAACACAGTAACTGAATTACCGCTCGCTAGCAGCTTTTCTTCCGTTAACTTTGGCACTTGTTCCCAGTGCCGCTTGTTCCGCTGATTGGGACGAACACGAACCCCGCCACGCCAATGATGATTGATTTGCATCATATCTACATAAAAGACCTCCCCCTCCTTGGGAACGAATCGTGTCTCGAGTCTTCTTGATGCTTCATGCTCTCGAAAGGGTGGCTTTTTCAGGCATGAGGATTCTTTTATGATTTTTTTTCCCCGTTCCCTCCTCTGCCCTAAACCCTGGTATGGAATTCCAAGCGTCTCTCCTTCCGCCGCAACCTGGTTACGTAATGATATTTAGCAAGAAGAAAGGGATAAGTCCGGAGTTCATGAAGAGTTTCTACGGATTTTTGCCATACTTTTGGCTCACCGCCTTCCAATAACGCCGTCGATATGTTGGAAACGGAAAAGAAAAATCCCTTGCATCCAGCTTCCGATATTTCATAATTCACACAAAATTTGAAATTCATGTTCATGACTAATTGGGCCGCTCAAAAAAATTAAATTATTTATGAAAAAATTAAACCTGTTTTTAACGTGATTTGATTACCAGGAATCAAAAAAAATCTTCTTACAAACTTTTAAATACAAAACATATCCAGATATTTGTTTATGAGTGTTAAACTTTTTCAAATTGATTAATTTGAATTTTTTTATAAATATTATTTTTCCATAAATATTTTGTTTGGCTTCCGGTCCTTTTTTTCTGTTTGAGTATTAAGCCACTTAATCCTGATTACGAGAACTATAGTACTTCCGGTCCTTAGCTTATACAGTCATGCTCCGGTTTTGCACGCTTCGGTTTTGCACTGCCCCGGTTTTGATTCGTTCAGCTGCCTCGGTTAAGCACGGCCCAGTGCTTTACTGAAACACAGAGATTATGAGATTTTGACTATACGGGAGACATTGGCTAAAATCGTATGAAAATTCATGCTAAAATCAAAAAAATATAGTGTTTTGGAATCCCGAGCAGACGGTAATAACTTGGGAATAACATTTTTTGATACTTGAAAATACTAGGCCAATAACATTTTATGTTATTTATATCAAGATTTGTTATTCGTCGTTATGATTTTTTTGTTATTGGATTGTTATTGTAATAACAGACTAATCACATTTTTAGTTATTTTTCGAACAAATCTTTGTTATTATTTTTTGTTATTTCAACAACTAATCCGATCATCCCAATAACAGTTGGAGGTATTCTTCCATAACAAAAAATGTTATTGCAAAGTTTTTTTTGGCTGTCTACCAATATCAGACCAATAACAAATTTTGTTATGATAACATAAACTGTTATTAAACCCTTATGCAAAAATGGATTTTTCAAGAAGAATCCATAACATTTTTTGTTATTTTAACAGTACTTGTCATTGAAATGACATGAATTTTGTTATTACCGTCTGCCCAGAATCGGGAAGATGTCAGCTATCGATTGCACTTATAATTACAGGAAAATTTTCACCAAAATACGTTATTTTCATATATTTTGAAAATGCAATGTTTCTCAAAAAATACTCAAAATTATTGTTATTGCAATATGGGTATCAAATGATCGGGATTTTTCATTCATTTTGAATGTATTTTTTTAAATACTAAAAAATTTCACAAAATTACGTACTTTTGAAAAAAAACTCATAATTTAAGTTTTTTACAATATGGGTATCAAACGATCGGGATTTTTAATACATTTCGAAAGTTATTTTACAAATTGTTGAAAATATTCAATTTTCCTCAAAACTACGTATTTTTGAAAAAATAATCAAAATTTCATTTTTTCACAATAAAGGTATCACATTTCGTATGGAATAACAACATTTTTGAAAAATACTAAAAAAAAACACAAAACTTCATTTTTTCGAAAAAAAGTTCTCAAAGATTGAGTTTATTTCTCAATATGGGTATCAAATGGTGGGACTTTTTTATGCATTTCGTATACAGTATTATTTTTTTTTGAAAATATTTAAAATTTTCACAAAACTACATATTTAACAAAAAAACACTCAAACTTCAATTTTTTACAATATGGATATCAAACAATCGGTTTTTTTAATACAAATAGCAAATAGTAGTTTATGCAACAAGTTGCAAAAAGAGGATTTTTTCAGCACGAGTCGTACATTTATCCAACGAGGTTCACCGTTTGTCAATTTATTTGATTTAAACGATTTAAATAAAAAAAAATGTTGAAAAGTGTTACTTTTCGAAACATATGCTGAAAAGTTCAACTTTTCAGCACCCATTTCAGTGCTGAAAAGTAGAACTTTTCAGCATTTATTTTGAAAAGCGTTGATATTCGATTCTGTTATTTTTGGTACAGAAAAGTAGGCTATTTCGTCGTTCAAGAATGACAGAAAAAGTAAGTAGTTTCACGACGGAATTGCATTTTTTTTAAATTGCTCAGATTTTTCACAAAACTTTATATTTTTGAATTCTTTTTTTAAATTTCAATTTTTGCAATATGGGTATCAAATGATCGAGATATTTTAATAAATTTCGAAAGCTATAACAACTTTTTTTTGAAAATACTCAAAATTAAAACAAAACTACGTCATTTATAAAAAAGACTTGAAATTTTAAAGTGGGGGTATAACACTTCAAAGTCGGCAACCAGGAAGCAAAAAAGTATTTTTTAGAAAAACTTTAAAATTTTAATGAAATTTAAGGTTTAATCAACTGAAAACCAATTAAACTGCGTTTTCCGGCGTTTTTAATCTAAGCATGTTCAAATTTCTTTGAAAATATAAAAAAAAATCATGAAATAGCAATATACAGTCAGACAAAAAGTTTTTTTTTCGTGAAAAAAAAATTCCTTCGATACCTCGATATTTTGGAAACTAATGATTGGAAAACAACTGGGCACGTGTAAAATACCTTTTTGAACACTTTTTTCATCAATTTTTATATGTTTTACTATAATTTTTTGATGTTTGCACGATATTTCATTCGATTTTAGCAAATGTCTAAAATATAGCCAAAATCCCACATGCTCTGTGCTTTAGTTATGCACGCCTCGGATAGTACCTATTCATAATATTTCAAGACGCATACAAAATCTGATAATAGTTTCAAATAGTAGTTTAAGTAAAAAGTTGCAATAGCAGTTTTTTTTTATCACGAGTCGTACATGTATCCAACGAGAGACCGAGTTCGATATAAGGGTGAAAAGTTATACTTTTCAACATTGAAATGGGTGCTAGAAAGTTGAACTTTCAGTGCTTGCATCGAAAAGCAATAATTTTCAATATTGTTTTGATTTTAACGATGAATTGACTAAATAACACCTGGACAAAGTGGGTGTTTTTGGAACGGTGAGCCTCGTTGGATAAATGTACGACTGGTGCTGAAAAACTCTTCTTTGTGCAACTTGTTGCCTAAACAACTATTATGCTTTTTTTCAGCACAAGTAGTACATTAACCAAGATGAATAAAGTTAAACTCTCAACACACAAATGGATGCTGAAAAGTACTTTTCAGTACTGATTTTTAGCGATAGTAGGCGTTTCGAAAATGACACGTTTAATAATAAGTTTTACAACGCAAAATAGTAGTTGATGCAACAAGTTGCAAAAAGAAGATTATTTCAACACGAGTTGTACATTTATCTAACGAGGTTTACCGAGTTGGCTAAATATGACGAGAACTAACAAAATTATGTTTTGCAACGAGTTCCATGCAACATTTGTTGCAATTCCGAAAAACATTCTTTGAACGAAATTTTAAGTTATTTTTCTATGTGTTTAGTAATTTTACCAATAAATTTAAAACAATATTGAAAAGTATATTTTTTTGACACAAGTGCTGAAAAGTTCAACTAATTTTTTTTAATTTTAAAATTTTGGTGAAAAATTTGTTTGTATTTGAGCAGTTCTCTAGGATTTCGGTCATTCGATTTTTTTTGTATTTTTTAATCCGACTGAAACTTTTTTGGTGCCTTCGGTATGCCCAAAGAAGCCATTTTGCATCATTAGTTTGTCCATATAATTTTCCATACAAATTTGGCAGCTGTCCATACAAAATGATGTATGAAAATTCAAAATCTGTATCTTTTGAAGGAATTTTTGATCGATTTGGTGTCTTCGGCAAAGTTGTAGGTATGGATACGGACTACACTAGAAAAAATAATACACGGTAAAAAAAATTTGGTGATTTTTTTATTTAACTTTTTGTCACTAAAACTTGATTTACAAAAACACTATTTTTAATTTTTTTTATTTTTTGATATGTTTTAGAGGACATAAAATGCCAACTTTTCAGAAATTTCCAGGTTGTGCAAAAATCATTGACCGAGTTATGAATTTTGAATCAATACTGATTTTTCAAAAAATCGAAATTTTGGTCGTAAAAATTTTTCAACTTCATTTTTCGATGTAAAATTAAATTTGCAATCAAAAAGTACTTTACTGAAATTTTGATAAAGTGCACCGTTTTCAAGTTATAGCCATATTTAAGTGACTTTTTTGAAAATAGTTGCAGTTTTTCATTTTTTAAAATTAGTGCACATGTTTGCCCAGTTTTGAAAAAAATATTTTTGAAAAGCTGAGAAAATTCTCTATATTTTGCTTATTCGGACTTTGTTGATACGACCTTTAGTTGCTGAGATATTGCAATGCAAAGGTTTAAAAACAGGAAAATTGATGATTTCTAAGTCTCACCCAAACAACCCACCATTTTCTATCGTCAATATCTTAGCAACTAATGGTCCGATTTTCAATGTTAATATATGAAACATTTGTGAAATTTTCCGATCTTTTCGAAAAAAATATTTTCAAAATTTTCAAATCAAGACTAACATTTCAAAAGGCCAAACATTCAATATTACGCCCTTTTAAAATGTTAGTCTTGATTTGAAAATTTTGAAAATATTTTTTTCGAAAAGATCGGAAAATTTCACAAATGTTTCATATATTAACATTGAAAATCGGACCATTAGTTGCTGAGATATTGACGATAGAAAATGGTGGGTTGTTTGGGTGAAACTTAGAAAACACCAATTTTCCTGTTTTTAAACCTTTGCATTGCAATATCTCAGCAACTAAAGGTCGTATCAACAAAGTCCGAATAAGCAAAATATAGAGAATTTTCTCAGCTTTTCAAAAATATTTTTTTCAAAACTGGGCAAACATGTGCACTAATTTTAAAAATAAAAACTGCGACTATTTTCAAAAAAGTCACTTAAATATGGCTATAACTTGAAAACGGTGCACTTTATCAAAATTTCAGTAAAGTACTTTTGATTGCAAATTTAATTTTACATCGAAAATGAAGTTGAAAAATTTTACGACCAAAATTTCGATTTTTTGAAAAATCAGTATTGATTCAAAATTCATAACTCGGTCAATGATTTTTGCACAACCTGAAATTTCTGAAAAGTTGGCATTTTATGTCCTCTAAAACATATCAAAAATAAAAAAATAAAATAGTGTTTTTTTGTAAATCAAGTTTTAGTGATAAAGTTAAATAAAAATCACCAAATTTTTTTACCGTGTATATTTTTTCCAGTGTAGTCCGTATCCATACCTACAACTTTGCCGAAGACACCAAATCGATCAAAAATTCCTTCAAAAGATACAGATTTTTGAATTTTCATACATCATTTTTGTATGGACAGCTGCCAAATTTGTATGGAAAATTATATGGACAAACTAATGATGCAAAATGGCTTCTTTGGGCATACCGAAGGCACCAAAAAAGTTTCAGTCGGATTAAAAAATACAAAAATTAAAATTGAAGAAAAAAGACCGATTTCGTAGAGAATTGCTCATTTAAATGAATAAAATTTGAAAGAATATTGTGTTTGTATTTAAATCATTGTTTTTTGCTGATTTTTTGGACCTTTGGAGAATCAAATAAAAAAACCTTTGAAATTATACTGAAACGATTATTTTCCGTGCCCAAATGTCTTCCCCATGAGCACAACTTCTCCTTATTCTTCTTCCGTCAAGGTGGTTGCCGCTAACGACGTCATTGATTTTTGCTTCCTTGTGAAGAAAGCCGCACATCATTGATTCCTTCGGCAAAAATTTCCCTCCCGGAGGGTAGTGTGGAAGTGGGAGGGTTTCCCACAGCATATTTTCTGCTGCCCAAGACAACTAGCAGATATAGAGTGAGAGTGATAAAAATAGTCTGTGGAATTTGCAGTCGAGTCGCGTTTCATTTTTTTTTGTTTTTGGAAGGGATTACAAGACAAATCGATTAGTAAGATATTGTCCATCAAAACAAAAGTTAATTTAAATAAAACTTGTTTAAAAACCATCTCCCTGCGTTCGTTGTCAGAGTTCAGATCCGTAAAACACCATCAACGTTTAAGCCGGCACACGATGAGTGACACAGTTTGCGCGTAGGTGAGGAAATTGGCTCAGCTGTTTGGACTGCGTTGGGAACCGGTCACATAAATGGCCGGTAAATTACCGATCATCACCAGTGGCAGTGGTCAGTGGCCACTGACGGCCGACAAAGCGAAGATGTCGACGACGCCAACGCGCCCGGATACGCAACCCGTGGAAGTTGGCGATTTGCAAGAGTTCGCAGAGCAGAGGTGGAAAAGTTCGGTTCCTCACGGTTGAAGATTTTTTTTTAAGGAAAACAACAAAAATTGATTTCACAAAGAAAATTAGTGCAGTTGTCGGTACAAATTTGGGATTTGCCAAATTAAAAAAAAAATCGTATCAAAGCCCGATGGTTTCTCACGATGGAAATTTACCTCACGAGGCGAACCATTTCCATGTCTGGCCAGGCTGGTCGTCTCCGTAACGGATGGTGATGACACTTGAGTTTTGTACAACATTTGCTGGCTGTCAGTCGTCATGGACAGGGGAAAATTTGTGTATCTTCGTGTGAGTGTGTGTGTGTATTTCAGTTTGTGATGGGACACTTGTCCACGCTGACTGGACGTGCGTCGTTAAGGTCGGGAAACAGCTGAGCAGAGTTGATGACACAAGAGGTTGCGAACGTCGAACGTGTATTTTTGAATTTTATTTAAAATAATACTGTGCAGCGTTTGGGTGATAAACAGTTTGAATTTTATTATATTTTCATATTTGAATCTAGTTTTCTAGTAAGTTTATACGAAAAGATAATGATAAGATATTGTGTCTAGCTTAAATCAGAATTTGATGTCAAAAACACATCAAAACTAAACCAGATTTTAGGTTGAAATCGTAGTCCACAATCGCATGCAATTTCCACAACCACAAACATCAAAAATGCTTCACGTTGATGTGAGCGGTAGTCGCTGTGCTCATGATCATAATCCGTTTGCTATCCAACCCCGACTCCATCGCGACCCCTAATTCAGCCCTATAATGGCTCTGCCGGCGGCCTCCACATCCCATTATCGAAAGCTGACACACTTTCGACATCGTGTAAACTCCCTCCCCCTTCCAGACTGACCACCCAAAACCACAAACACCGAAACACACATTCCGACATCATCGCCGCCGCCAGACATCAACCCAGAACGGCCTGCGGGACACTCTCTCTCTCTCTCTCTATCCTTCCGGGGAGTAGGCCAATGTGGCCACTATTCCACTTTAGGTTCCGGGGCGGTGTGTGCGTGTTTGCGGTTACGGATTCCTGGTGGACGGCCGTCGCGAGCGCGTTCGTCCATGTTTGGCAGGGCTCCGCAGCCATGTCCCGACACTAAATTAAAGCTCTTTGGCTTGGGGGCCGTTAAGCTGCCTCTTCCCCTTTTTTGGTTGACCCGTTCCGTCCCGGAGCTTCCGAGTAACCCTTTCAGGAACTGATTTTTTTAGTTTTAAAACATCAATATTTATACAATTTTTAATTGATTCAAGCTTGCATTTCTCATTCTTTTGTCCTAATCTGTTTAAATTTGTCTTAATTTGTCTTAATTTGAATTAATATGTCATAATTTGTCTCAATTTGTCTTAATTTGTCTTAATTTGCCTTAATATGTCTTAATTTGTCTAAATTTGTCTAAATTTGTCTAAATTTGTCTAAATTTGTCTAAATTTGTCTAAATTTGTCTAAATTTGTCTAAATTTGTCTAAATTTGTCTAAATTTTTCTAAATTTGTCTAAATTTGTATAAATTTGTATAAATTTGTCTAAATTTGTCTAAATTTGTCTAAATTTGTCTAAATTTGTATAAATTTGTATAAATTTGTCTAAATTTGTCTAAATTTGTCTAAATTTGTCTTAATTTGCCTAATTTTTTTCTAAACTTTTCTAAAATTTGTCTATTTTTTCTAAATTTATCATTTTTTTCTAAATTTATCTAAATTTGTCTAAATTTGTATAAATTTGTCTAAATTTGTCTAAATTTGTCTAAATTTGTCTAAATTTGTCTAAATTTGTCTAAATTTGTCTAAATTTGTCTAAATTTGTCTAAATTTGTCTAAATTTGTCTAAATTTGTCTAAATTTGTCTAAATTTGTCTAAATTTGTCTAAATTAGTCTAAATTTGTCTACATTTGTCTAAATTTGTCTGAATTTGTCTGAATTTGTCAAAATTTGTATGAATTTGTCTAAATTTGTTTAAATTTGACTAAATATGACTAAACTTGTCTAAACTAGTCTAAACTTTTCTGAATTTGTCTAAATTTATCTTAATTTGTATAAATTTGTCCAAATTTGTTTAAATTTGTCTAAATTTGTCTAAATTTGTCTAAATTTGTCTAAATTTGTCTAAATTTGTCTAAATTTGTCTAAATTTGTCTAAATTTGTCTAAATTTGTCTAAATTTGTCTAAATCTGTCTAAATTTGTCTAAATTTGTCTAAATCTGTCTAAATTTTTCTAAATCTGTCTAAATTTGTCTAAATTTGTCTAAATTTGTCAAAATTTGTCAAAATTTGTCAAAATTTGTCAAAATTTGTCTGAATTTGTCTAAATTTGTCTAAATTTGTCTAAATTTGTCTCAATTTGTCTAAATTTGTCAAAATTTGCCTAAATTTGTCTAAATTTGTCTACATTTGTCTAAATTTGTCTAAATGCGTCTAAATTTGTCTAAATTTGTCTAAATTTGTCTGAATTTGTCTACATTTGTCTAAACTTGTCAAAATTTGTCTAAATTTGTCTAAATTTATCTAAATTTGTCTTGATTTGTCTTGATTTGTCTTGATTTATCTAAATTTGGCTTACGTGTATGTAAATCGGCAAAAACGTCAGAGGTTGGTATGAGTACAGATTTATACTTTTTTAAATCTGTTTTCAGGACATTAAAATGTACATTTTCGTCAATTAAAAAAAACAAATTTGAAGACATTTGGAGGTAGCACTGCCGAAATAAATCTTTTTGAAGTTAGCAGTTTCAAAAACCGGGTGCAACGATATCTCAACACTGCCTGACTAAATCGGCTCGAAATGTTGGTGAAGACTCATTAAACCGGTCTCGTGTGCATGACGAAGACCGATTTTCAAAATGTTTATTTTTAAAAAAATATCTTTATGTTTTTCATAAAAAAATCGAAAGTTTTTGATTTTTGTATTTCTTGAAATTGCAAAATTTCAAAATCGGGCTTTGTCATGTACACGGAATATGTCTTGCGAGTCTTCACTCAAAATTTCGGCAATTTTTTCCTATCCCATCTCAAGATATCGTGGTACCCGTAAATCAACTCGGTGTTCGGAGACAAGTGTTCACAAAGTTTGACAGTTCGCTTTTTTGTCTTTTTTGTCTTTTTTGTCTTTTTTGTCTTTTTTGTCTTTTTTGTCTTTTTTGTCTTTTTTGTCTTTTTTGTCTTTTTTGTCTTTTTTGTCTTTTTTGTCTTTTTTGTCTTTTTTGTCTTTTTTGTCTTTTTTGTCTTTTTGTCTTTTTGTCTTTTTGTCTTTTTGTCTTTTTGTCTTTTTGTCTTTTTGTCTTTTTGTATTTTGTCTTTTTGTCTTTTTGTCTTTTTGTATTTTTGTCTTTTTGTCTTTTTGTCTTTTTGTCTTTTTGTCTTTTTGTCTTTTTGTCTTTTTGTCTTTTTGTCTTTTTGTCTTTTTGTCTTTTTGTCTTTTTGTCTTTTTGTCTTTTTGTCTTTTTGTCTTTTTGTCTTTTTGTCTTTTTGTCTTTTTGTCTTTTTGTCTTTTTGTCTTTTTGTCTTTTTGTCTTTTTGTCTTTTTGTCTTTTTGTCTTTTTGTCTTTTTTGTTTTTTTGTTTTTGTCTTTTTTCTTTTTTGCCATTTTTGTCTTTTTGTCTTTTTGTCTTTTTGTTTTTTTGTCTTTTTGTCTTTTTGTCATTTTTGTCTTTTTTGTCTTTTTGTCTTTTTGTCTTTTTGTCTTTTTGTCTTTTTGTCTTTTTGTCTTTTTGTCTTTTTGTCTTTTTGTCTTTTTTTGTCTTTTTGTCTTTTTGTCTTTTTGTCTTTTTGTCTTTTTGTCTTTTTTGTCTTTTTGTCTTTTTGTCTTTTTGTCTTTTTGTCTTTTTGTCTTTTTGTCTTTTTGTCTTTTTGTCTTTTTGTCTTTTTGTCTTTTTGTCTTTTTGTCTTTTTGTCTTTTTGTCTTTTTGTCTTTTTGTCTTTTTGTCTTTTTGTCTTTTTTTTTTTGTCTTTTTGTCTTTTTGTCTTTTTGTCTTTTTTGTCTTTTTGTCTTTTTGTCTTTTTGTCTTTTTGTCTTTTTGTCTTTTTGTCTTTTTGTCTTTTTGTCTTTTTGTCTTTTTGTCTTTTTGTCTTTTTGTCTTTTTGTCTTTTTGTCTTTTTGTCTTTTTGTCTTTTTGTCTTTTTGTCTTTTTGTCTTTTTGTCTTTTTGTCTTTTTGTCTTTTTGTCTTTTTGTCTTTTTGTCTTTTTGTCTTTTTGTCTTTTTGTCTTTTTGTCTTTTTGTCTTTTTGTCTTTTTGTCTTTTTGTCTTTTTGTCTTTTTGTCTTTTTGTCTTTTTGTCTTTTTGTCTTTTTGTCTTTTTGTTTTTTTGTCTTTTTTGTCTTTTTGTCTTTTTGTCTTTTTGTCTTTTTTGTCTTTTTTGTCTTTTTTGTCTTTTTTGTCTTTTTTGTCTTTTTTGTCTTTTTTGTCTTTTTTGTCTTTTTTGTCTTTTTTGTCTTTTTTGTCTTTTTTGTCTTTTTTTAATTTTTTTTAAGTTTTTTCTCCACTAAAGGGTCATCTTTCTCAAACGGCACGATCGTCGCCCGTTTTTATTTACATCGCCAACTCGGACTATCGTCGAGCTTACTGCCGGTGGTGGCAAGGAGTTGGAACAGCAAGTTGATGGTTTTCCCACTTTTTCTTCGCCCCTTTTGATTGGGTTCCGACGACGACAACGGGGGCAACATACACTAAAATACGGAATTTCATCACGTTTCGACCATAAACAGGAACGACGTCGTAGAACGTAGACTATGCCTTGGTCGCTTTCTAGGAGTGCTTCAAGTGGAGAGGATACTTATGAGTTGGAACAGTAGTATTTAATACTATTGGGTCACGATTTCATTTGTAACTTACGGAATAAGGTTGATTTAAGCAGAGTTGAACTCACCTGCAAAAAGAAAAGAAAGAAACATATAGTCAAATTTAAGAGTTTAAGTTTGCTCAAATCTTTTCAAGTTGTTTGCTTCCAAGTACCATATCAAATAATTCAATCCACTTAAAATTCCCATTCAATCTGCCAACATCAAGTCCAGCTTCCGCGTTTAGCATCTTTTCCGCCAATTGCCGCCAACCAAGTCGCATCTCATAACAAACAATTATTCCGCACAAAGGCTGCGCAAATCCTCAGTCAATTGGTCGTCGTCGTCGCAAGTGTCCGCGGCTTAATTGGCCCCTATAAAAGTCGCGCCGCGGAATGTGTCGCGAGGTCGGTGATAAATAATAAAGCCCCCCCGCCACCTCCGGGTCGTCCAACGCCTTTGAAGAAGACGGTTTGAAGATGGAGGGGGAGGCAATTTGGGGACTGTTGAACAAATCCTCATAAATTTATGACAGCGCACGCGATCAACAACTAACGACAAAACGAGTACAAAACAAGCTATTTATTATCAAATTTTCAAAGCGAAACGAATCAAGTGTGAATGCGAGTCCAAATCAGCCAGCGATTCGAAACTCATTGCTCACCGAATCCTTTATGTTTTGCTTGGCCATCTAAAAGTGACTCGATAAGAAAAGTAAAAAAGGTATTTCCCAGTGACATAACATGAAATTAAATTTCAATCAGTTCATGAAATCCATTTGTCAAAACAAACTGATTACAATTACTGCATGCACGCAGCAAGCGCTTCATCGCCACCGATTTCACCGAAGATTAACCGTTGCTGTGTTGAGGGGGGGGCCTAAGAAACAATGGGCTATCCATCGGTTTAACGGATAATCCAGGCCCAGCTTAGGCCTCGATATCCGGACGCTATTTTCGGCTTAAACTGCGCCAACTGATATCAAGCTGATTTGCGTCCCACATATCAGTTGCATTTCGACTTGGTTGACATTAAGGTGAAACGTGAAGGCAATCTGAGTGCTTATGTATTAGTGCGATGCAGTGGTGTTGGTTTGATGACCATCATTGTTGACGTCATCGATGTACATGTATTAGTGACACCTACCTCTCACCTTTTGGTACTTTGACATGTTTTGGTACTTTGACAAGTCTGAAGTGTCAAAGTTGGTACCGATGAATTACCCTTTTATTGCACAACTTGCATTTCGTTCGGGTAAAATGTCAATTATCAATGTTACCTTTTTGTGGAAATTTAAATAGAAAGTGATTTCACTTAATTTATTGATCATTTTCTTTGATGAAACAAACATTAGTAACATTTTTAAATTCTTATTCCGCTATTATTTACTCGGCTATCGGTCTGCAGAACTTGTGATGTTTGGTAAGCCCACTGCAGCACAAAACTGCTGCTCCAGTATACCGCCGGAAGCTGCGCTGGCTAGCCACGGTTAAGAGTAAGCTGTTCCGGGTTCCGGGTCGATGCTAACAGATCGAGGAGGACCGGGTCAAGTTGATGCAACTGTTCAAAAACTTTTACATCCAGATAAAAGCGGTTCCCCGGTTTCTGATCGACGAGGTCGAGGCGTTTACCCTGGCGTACCGGTATGATCCTCCTAACTACGAGTGGGAGGAGGTCCAGCGGATAAATTAGGCGTGGAACCGACAAGTGGCGGAAGTGGGCAAGAAACGACAGGATCCTAACTACGAGTGGGAGGAGGTCCAGCGGATAAATTAGGCGTGGAACCGACAGGTGGCGGAAGTGGGCAAGAAACGACAGGCTCAAGAATCAGACCGGAAAAAAACGTTCATTCTGGAACGGTTATTGGCGAAGGAGGTAAAGGACATAGAGCGGAATAGATTGAGGCCCGCGTCCAAGCGGAAAATGAACAGATCAAAATTTATTTCGTTATACATATTTTGATCTTCCGTGTCCAGTCGGTTAGCTTCAAAAGGTGGCAGCCGTGTCCAACAGAAACTGGCAGACCGAGTTATCCATAATCCGGACATCGGAAGATTCGGCGGCACGTCGATCAGTTGCGTCATTCCACAGGGATTTGAGTTACTTCAGTCGCCGGTGTATGAAAAACGTTATGGTCTTTTGATGCGATCGTGGACAGCTCCAACCGTGAGGAATACGGTGCGCCGAATAGAAGGGAAGTTTGGAAATTGAGCCGTGGACGACGGGGCAGCGAACAGAAAATTCCAGCTTGGAAGCGACGTCCAGCAGAAGCATGTATTTTTTTTCCAAAAATCTGTGTGGGAGGAAACCAATGTTTTATTGATATTATCATTATAAAATTCTTTTCCTGCTAAACTTGATACACTCACACCAAGAAAAAAGAGTTCCCAAAATCGTGAACAAGCGTTCATGAAAATAGGAACCACGAACAAAGTGTTCAAATCTCATGGTACGATTTCGAAAAACGTACCATGGAATTTGAACACTTTGTTCGTGGTTCCCATTTTCATGAACGCTTGTTCACGATTTTAGGAACTCTTTTTTCTCCGTGCACCCGAAACTAAAGCGCGAATGATAATAATCGTACTACTTTAAAGGTTTTTTCGCGGTTTCGCTCTTCTCACTGTTTTTTTTCTGCTAGCAAATTTTGTGAGATGTTTACAAACAATCACCGCCATATTGCGAATGATGTGTGGTAGGCTGAAATCCCCATCTGTCATCCCCCTGATTTTTTTAGGCACGGCTGACAATAAAAACAAATCGAACTGTCAGAGTCAGATAGTGTCAGATGATTTGCGTGGTGTGTCAAAGAAAAGTGTTGCCAAGAACGTTGGAATTTAGAGAAAAAAATTTTGTTATGAGTTTTTTTCAATAGATTATCATAGTTTTATTCCTGTACTTTTAATAAATAATAATAACAGTTGAACGTTTTTAAATACTTTTTTACGATATTTAGGATGAAAATGCTCACATTCAAATAAGAAATGCCTAAGTGCATGAATGAAATTTCTGGCAACATCCATGAATCGAATCTTGATGATTACCAATACTAATGTAACTGATGCTGGTGTTGATTCGTGTAAAATAAAACGAATTTTTTCTCGCGGAGGATCTCGATTCGCAAGTTTTGGACGACGAGTTCGCGGATTTCGCGGGTGTTGTGACTATTGGTTGTTATCAGCCGATTCCGCTGGTTGCAGCACGTGTAAGGATTACAATTTTATTGAGGTAAGGCTAATAATCGGCATTTTGGAGCTGTTTTTCGGTGGTGACATTTTTGTATGGCGAAAGCAAAGTGCTGGAAAAGAGGCAAAATTTATGGTAAATTTTATTTTGTTGACTTGTTGAATTATATTGTCGAGTTGTCGCTAATGTTTTGTGTACAGTGATTATAATTTAGTGTATGCTGCGTGCTTCTTATGTGGAGAATTTACAAAGTTTCGAAAAAGTTATAAATTTCCAGTATATAAGGTGGAACAAGAAATCGTCATTTTTAGGGTGGAACGGGACAGTTTTTCAACCATGTTTTTTCGCCATATCTGATGATGGCACGTTACACCTTAACCCATTTATTTTGTTTCGAGCTGCACCAAAAAAGGGGGAAACACGTGCTCGGCTTGAAACGGGCCGTCGTCGCCGTCGATTATGACGTTTTGACGAAAATGCGTTCGTGACCAGCCCCAAAGCAACGCGGTTTATTTTAAACTCGCGCCCTCCAACTATCCGTCTTTTGATCAAGTTTGTTTGTTTTATTGGTTTGACGCAAATTAACGCGCCCCTTTCCAACTTTTCGGAGAGGATTTGTGAAAAAAAACTATCAATTATTACAATTTTGTTCAACCTTTCTCGATACATTTTTTGATCTAATTTACTTTTTTAACAAAATTTAATAAAGAGACACGACATTTTCGATAGTTACTCCCTACTTCGACGTCGGTCGTGTTTCACAATTATACGCCCCGGCCTACACGCAAAACGGACATTAGGTATAAATTCCTAATTTTTAGTATTTTTTGAACTTATGTTCTAGCTTGTCAAATTATACCTAAAAATTAGTAATTTTTTCTTCCTAAAATTTAGGATTTTTTTAGAACATTGAAGTACTTCTTAAAAATTCCTAAATTTTAGTATTTTTAGTTCAAGAATTGTGATTCACGTTTTGACATGTCAATGTCAAAATAATTTCGCGGCTGTGAGTTTGTGTTCCGTGGTGCTGCTGTTAATTTTTAAATTGTGGGAAGTGGCAAGGTAAGTTTTGTGCCGGGAACCGATCGGAAATTGATTTCGAGTTGGCCGACGAAACTTTCCACGTGGCCATCCGGATCCAGTGCAGCCCCGGTTGGGTCGGCAGAAACGCAAAGCCGTACCCGACTGGCCAAAAGTTGTCGAACGAGTTCAGCGCAATCATTCCACGTGCAGCTTTGGCCAAACCTGGATTCCGCGGCAGGCCAGGTGCAAATCGAGCGGAGTTCCAAAGTTGGACCGCCGAGGATCGACGCGGGCCGTGTTGGCGACACTCTGTCCCTCGCAGTGACCCTCAATCACTTTCCAACTGGATCCGAACTGGACGCTCCATTTGCAGAACAGGTTCGGCTCTTCAAAATCCGACGCGTGGCACAGTTCTCCCAGGATGGGACAGAGGTTCCGCCGGGGCATCGCTGGATTTAGTTACGTAGCTTTATTTTTTTTAAGGGAACCGCTTTTTGAGTGCCAAGGAGGAGGACGGAACCTTCAACTCCCGGCGGGATTAAAAAAGCCGCGTCTTCCCTCTCGTGCCCTTGAGGACGGATGTTTGCGGAAGAGCTGGAAAGGGGGAGTATAAAGGAACCCCAACCGGGGGGATTGTGCGATCCACTGAGAAAGGTGCTGGAGGCGAATGAAAGGTTTGAGGTTGGTGAACCAAAGTTTATCTTGTTGTGATTTGGTTGGGAGTTGCGGGTGTGTGTATGTGTGTGTGTATGTATGCGTGTGTGAAAGTGCGTTTGTGCTCGTGTGTGTATGAGAGACTGAGAGTGAGAGAGCGAGGGTAGAGGAAGAGAAAGTGGGCGAGAGAAGAGGAGAGGGAGAGAAAAAGGAGGTAAAGAGAGAGAAAGTGGGAAAGGGAGAGAGGGAGAGAGAAAGTGGGAGGGAAGAGGGACAGAAAATGTGGGAGAGAGAGAGCGCTAGGGTGAGGGTAGATGAAAGAGAGAAACTAAGAGAGAAGGAGAGAGAGAAAGAGAGAGAGAAAGAGAGAGAGAGAGAGAGAGAGAGAGAGAGAGAGAGAGAGAGAGTGAGAGAGAGAGAGAGATGAAGGGGGTAAAATGTGTGTATAAGAGAGAAAGATAAAAATAGTGCTAGAGAGAGTAAGAGAAAGAGAGGACAGAGAAAGAGTGAGAAGGAGAGACAAGAGAGGGGAGAAATAGAGAAATAGTGGTAGATAGAGTAACAGGTAGGAGAGAGCAAGTGGGAGTAAAGGGGCAAAGTGGGAGGAAGAAGAGAGATGAGAGAGAAAGTGGGAGAGAAAGTAGGAGAGGGAGAGAAAGTGTGAAAGAGAGAAGGGGAGAAAATGTGGTAGAGGGGGAGAGGAAGAGAGAAGGTGGGAAAAATAGAGCGGATGGGAGAGCGAGAAAAAGTAGGATAGAGAAGAGAAAGCAAGCTCGAAATAGAGAGAAAGAGGAAGAGAGAGAGAGAAAAATTTAAAAACCCTAAATTTCAAACATCCTCAAACTCCAAAAAATCAAATATTCTAAAATTCAAAATATTAAAAGATTTTTATATTGAAGTTGTAAAAATATTCAAATATTACAATAATAAAATATCACAAATAAATAATTATTAAAATATTAAAAAACTAAAGCAGTAAATTATTCCAACAATAAAATATTAAAATATTGAAATACTTAAATTTAAAATAACAAAATATTAAAATATTAAAAAAAATTAAATATTAAAAAATTTAAAATATTAAAATATTAAAATATTAAAAAATATTAAAATATTAAAAAAATTAAAATATTAAAATATTAAAATATTAAAATATTAAAATATTAAAATATTAAAATATTATAATATTATAATATTAAATATAATATTATAATATTATAATATTAAAATATTAATATATTAATATATTAAAATTTTAAAATTTTAAAATATTAAAATATTAAAATATTAAAATAATAAAATATTAAAGTATTAAAATATTAAAACATCAAAATATTAAAATAATAAAATATTCAAATCATCATAAATGTATTTTTAGGTAAGAACATTTATAAAAAAGTTGTTTTTTATGTAAATAAAAATATAAATATCATTAAGACCATTGTTTTCTTCTGCCTGCATATCTCTTGGATAATACCTAATTTTATCTTTGATTATTCCTAAATATAAGTTATTTTGGTTACCTTACTTTTCTAGAAAATACCCAAAATTTAGATATTTATGCCTAGAAATTAGGAATAATCGTGGTCCGACATCTTGAATTATACCTTGAGCGCTTACTTTTCCAGAAAATATCTCAAATTCAGGCATTTATGCCTAGAATTTAGTAATAATCATGGTCCGCCATCTTGAATTATACCTGAATATCAGTTATTTTGGATCCCTTACTTTTCCAGAAAATATCTCAAATTTAGGTTTTTACACTTAAAATAAAGAATAATCGTGGTCCGCCATCATGGATTATACCTAAATAAAAGTTATTTTGGATCCTGACTCTTCCAGAAAATACCAAAATTTTAGGTTTTTATGCCTAGAATTTAGTAATAATCATGGTCCGCCATCTTAGATTATACCTAAATATTATTAATTTTGGTTCTCTCACATTTCCAGAAAATACCTAAATTTTAGGTCTTTATGCCTAGAATTCAGTCATAATCATGGTCCGCCATCTTGGATTATTCCTAAATATAAGTTATTTTGGATCCCTGACTTTTCAAGAAAATACCAAAATTTTAGGTTTTTATGCCCAGAATTTAGTAATAATCATGGTCCGCCATCTTGGATTATACCTAAATATTAGTAATTTTGGTTCCCTCGCTTTTCCAGAAAATACCTCAAATTTAGGTATTTATTCCTAAAAATTAGGAATAATAATGGTCCGCCATCTTGGATTATACCTGAATATCAGTAATTTTGGATCCCTCACTTTTCCAGAAAATACCTCAAATTTAGGTATTTATACCTAAAAATAAGGAATAATCATGGCCCGCCATCTTGGATTATACCTAAATATTAGTAATTTTGGATCCCTCACTTTTTCTGAAAATACCTCAAATTTAGGTATTTATACCTAAAAATTAGGAATAATAATGGTCCGCCATCTTGGATTATACCTGAATATCAGTAATTTTGGATTCCACACTTTTCCAGAAAATACCTAAATTTTAGGTTTTTATACCTAGAATTTAGTAATAATCATGGTCCGCCATCTTGGATTATACCTAAATATTAGTAATTTTGGTTCCCTCACTTTTCCAGAAAATACCTAAAATTTAGGTATATTGGTTCTTCAATTATACCTAAAATTTAGGAATTCTCGTACTAAAACGCGACTAGTAATTTTATTACTAATAGCCGATTAGTAATAAAATACCTTATTGCAGTCAGGTTCGATTATACCTAAAAATTAGGAATTTATACCTAATGTCCGTTTTGCGTGTAGCCAGACTTGAGCTACTTGTATTAATTAGATCTGATTTTCACACTTTGAACAACTGATTTTGACGGTCGCAAGTTGTAGGGATCTTCCTGTAATTGCACCACGATATCGGATCGGCAAAGCTTTTTTTCGAAAAGAACAGCGAATTTTTCAAATATTTGACTAACATCAATAGTTTTCAGTACACGCATAACGGACATTAGGTATAAATTCCTAATTTTTAGGTATAATCGAACCTGACTGCAATAAGTTATTTTATTACTAATCGGCTATTAGTAATAAAATTACTAATAGCGTTTTAGTACGAGAATTCCTATATTTTAGGTATAATTGTAGAACCAAAATACCTTAATTTTAGGTATTTTCTGGAAAAGTGAGGGGACCAAAATTACTTATATTTAGGTATAATCCAAGATGGCGGACCATGGTTATTGCTTATTTCTAGGTATATATACCTAAATTTGAGGTATTTTCTGGGAAAGTGAGGGATCCAAAATTACTGATATTTAGGTATAATCCAAGATGGCGGACCATGATTATTCCTTATTTCTAGGTATAAATACCTAAATTTGAGGTATTTTCTGGAAAAGTGAGGATCCAAAATTACTAATATTTAGGTATAATCCAAGATGGCGGACCATGGTTATTCCTTATTGCTAGGTATAAATACCTAAATTTGAGGTATTTTCTGGAAAAGTGAGGATCCAAAATTACTGACATTCAGGTATAATCCAAGATGGCGGACCATTATTATTCCTAATTTTTAGGAATAAATACCTAAATTTGAGGTATTTTCAGAAAAATAGGGATCCAAAATTACTGATATTCAGGTATAATCAAAGATGGCGGACCATGATTATTCCAAATTTTAGGAATAAATACCTAAATTTGAGGTATTTTCAGAAAAATAGGGATCCAAAATTACTGATATTCAGGTATAATCCAAGATTGCGGACCATTATTATTCCTAATTTTTAGGAATAAATACCTAAATTTGAGGTATTTTCAGAAAAAGTGAGGGACCAAAATTACTTATATTTAGGTATAATCCAAGATGGCGGACCATGGTTATTGCTTATTTCTAGGTATATATACCTAAATTTGAGGTATTTTCTGGGAAAGTGAGGGATCCAAAATTACTGATATTTAGGTATAATCCAAGATGGCGGACCATGATTATTCCTTATTTCTAGGTATAAATACCTAAATTTGAGGTATTTTCTGGAAAAGTGAGGGATCCAAAATTACTAATATTTAGGTATAATCCAAGATGGCGGACCATGGTTATTCCTTATTGCTAGGTATAAATACCTAAATTTGAGGTATTTTCTGGAAAAGTGAGGGATCCAAAATTACTGACATTCAGGTATAATCCAAGATGGCGGACCATTATTATTCCTAATTTTTAGGAATAAATACCTAAATTTGAGGTATTTTCAGAAAAAATAGGGATCCAAAATTACTGATATTCAGGTATAATCAAAGATGGCGGACCATGATTATTCCAAATTTTTAGGAATAAATACCTAAATTTGAGGTATTTTCAGAAAAAATAGGGATCCAAAATTACTGATATTCAGGTATAATCCAAGATTGCGGACCATTATTATTCCTAATTTTAGGAATAAATACCTAAATTTGAGGTATTTTCAGAAAAAGTGAGGGACCAAAATTACTTATATTTAGGTATAATCCAAGATGGCGGACCATGGTTATTGCTTATTTCTAGGTATATATACCTAAATTTGAGGTATTTTCTGGGAAAGTGAGGGATCCAAAATTACTGATATTTAGGTATAATCCAAGATGGCGGACCATGATTATTCCTTATTTCTAGGTATAAATACCTAAATTTGAGGTATTTTCTGGAAAAGTGAGGGATCCAAAATTACTAATATTTAGGTATAATCCAAGATGGCGGACCATGGTTATTCCTTATTGCTAGGTATAAATACCTAAATTTGAGGTATTTTCTGGAAAAGTGAGGGATCCAAAATTACTGACATTCAGGTATAATCCAAGATGGCGGACCATTATTATTCCTAATTTTTAGGAATAAATACCTAAATTTGAGGTATTTTCAGAAAAAATAGGGATCCAAAATTACTGATATTCAGGTATAATCAAAGATGGCGGACCATGATTATTCCAAATTTTTAGGTATAAAAATCTAAATTTGAGGTATTTTCTGGAAAAGTGAGGGATCCTAAATTACTGATAATCAGGTATAATCAAAGATGGCGGACCATTTATTCCTTATTTCTAGGCATAAATACCTAAATTTGAGGTATTTTCTATAAACGTGAGGGATCGAAAATTACTTATACTTAAAAATAATCAAAGATCAAATTAGGTATTATCCAAGAGATATGCAGGCAGAAGAAAACAATGGTTTATATGATATTAATATTTTTATTTATATCAAACACAACTATTTCATAAATGTTCTCACCTAAAAATGAATATTAAAATTTAAATTTTATTTTATTTTTTCAATGCATCTTTATTTAAAATATTAAATTTATCTTTTTTATAAATATTTTGGTTTTTTATGTTTTAATTTTTTAATAGTTAAATATTTCAGTATTTTAATATTTCAATAGTTAAATATTTAAATATTTTAATATTTTAATATTTTAATATTTTAATATTTTAATATTTTAATATTTTAATATTTTAATATTTTAATATTTTAATATTTTAATATTTTAATATTTTAATATTTTAATATTTTAATATTTTAATATTTTAATATTTTAATATTTTAATATTTAAATATTCTAATATTTTAATATTTTAATATTTTAATATTTTAATATTTTAATATTTTAATATTTTAATATTTTAATATTTTAATATTTTAATATTTTAATATTTTAATATTTTAATATTTTAATATTTTAATATTTTAATATTTTAATATTTTAATATTTTAATATTTTAATATTTTAATATTTTAATATTTTAATATTTTAATATTTTAATATTTTAATATTTTAATATTTTAATATTTTAATATTTTAATATTTTAATATTTTAATATTTTAATATTTTAATATTTTAATATTTTAATATTTTAATATTTTAATATTTTAATATTTTAATATTTTAATATTTTAATATTTTAATATTTTAATATTTTAATATTTTAATATTTTAATATTTTAATATTTTAATATTTTAATATTTTAATAGTTTAATATTTTAATATTTTAATATTTTAATATTTTAATATTTTAATATTTTAATATTTTAATATTTTAATATTTTAATATTTTAATATTTTAATATTTTGATATTTTGATATTTTAATATTTTAATATTTTAATATTTTTATATTTTAATATTTTTATATTTTAATATTTTAATATTTTAATATTTTAATATTTTAATATTTTAATATTTTTATATTTTAATATTTTTATATTTTAATATTTTAATATTTTAATATTTTAAAATTTCAATATTTTAATATTTTAATATTTTAATATTTTAATATTTCAATATTTTAATATTTTAATATTTTAATATTTCAATATTTTAATATTTTAATATTTTAATATTTCAATATTTTAATATTTTGATATTTCAATATTTTAATTTTTAAATTAGGTATTTTCCAAGAGATTTGCAGGCAGAAGAAAAACAAAATTTTAAATGATATTAATATTTTTATTTACATAAAACACAACTTTTGCATAGATGTACGTACCTAAAATAAATATTTAATGATTTGAATATTTTAACATTATAATTTTGTATAATATTATATAACATATCTTTAATATTTCAATATTTATTTATTTTAAATATCTTTTATTATTTTAATATTTTAATATTTTTACAACTTCAACATTTTAATCTTTAAATATTTGGAATTGTAGAATATAAGATTTTTGGTTTTAAAATGTTTGGAATTAGAGATTTTTAAAATTTTCTCTCTCTCCCCTCTCTTTCTATTTTCTCGCTCTTCCTGTTCCCTGCTATCTCTCTCTTCCCTTCCTCTCAATTCAACTTTTTCTCTTTCTCTCCTACCCTCTCTCCCTTTCTCTCTCCCATATTTTCTCACCTCTCTCTTTCCCACCTTCTCTCTGCCTCTCCTACTCTCTCCTTCTCCTACTATCTCTCTCCTCTCCTACTATCTCTCCCTCTCCTACTATCTCTCCCTCTCCTACTATCTCTCCATCTCCTACTCTCTCTCCAACTATATCTCTTATCTCTCTCTTTCTTCATCTTTGCCCCTCTCACTCCCACTTTCTCTCTCTCTTACTCTCTCTCTTCCTCTACCCTCACCCTATCTCTTTCCCACATTTTCTTTCGCTCTTCCCTCCAGCCTTCTCTCACAAACTCCCCTTTCTCTCCCTTTTCTACTTTCTCTCTCCTTTCCCATTTTCGCTCTCTTTCATTCCCTCTTCTCTCCCACTTTTCTCTCCCTCTCCTCTTCTCTCTCCCACTTTCTCTTTCTTTCTCTCTTTCTCTTCGTCTACCCCCACCCATTCACTTTCAGTCTCTCATACACACACGAGCACACACACACACACACACACACACACACACACACACACACACACACACACACACACACACACACACACACGAACACTTTCACAAACGCATACATACACACACCCGCAACGTCCAACCAAATCACAAAAAGATAAAATTGGTTCGTCAAACTCAAACTCGATACAACTTTTCATTCACACAATCGCCACGGTCGCACAATCTCCACGGTTGGGGTCCGTTTATACTTCCCTTTCCAGCTCTTCCGCAAATATCCGTCCCGAGATCCGTCCTCCAGAGCACGAGAGGGAAGTGGCGGCTTAATTACGCCGGGAGTTGAAGGTTCCGTCCTCCTCCTCCTCCTCCTCCACAAGCACGCGAGCCACACTTCCTCTGACAAGGATGCTCCGGGTTCCGTTCTCCGTGCAGAACCGGAGAACCACTTTTCTTCCTGCACAAAACTTACCTTGCCAAAGGTCCTAAGTTTTCAGCAGCACTGCGGAACACCAACTCACAGCCACGAAATTATTTTGTTTTGACTTGTCAAAACGTGAATCGCAATTTTAGAACTAAGAAAAATACTAAAATTTAGGAATTTGTAAGAAGTACTTCAGTGTTCTAAAAAAATCCTAAATTTTAGGAAGAAAAAAATACTAATTTTTAGGTATAATTTGACAAGCTAGAACATAAGTTCAAAAAATACTAAAAATTAGGAATTTATACCTAATGTCCGTTTTGCGTGTAGACAGAATTATTCATCCATTGAAAAGTCGTTAAACTCAATAAATTCGACAGTTATCGGAACATTAATGCCAAAAAATTATTTATGCAAGATTTATGTTGATCAACAACAATGATTTTTGAAGCATTTTTTTATTTTCTTATTCTTAACATCAGATTAGGCTCTCTTTTCACTAAGCTTGCTGAGATTCCTATCTAGATAGAGCAATAAAGCACACGGGCAAAGATTTTCAGATCATTTTGGGGCATTTTGGGCCAAAATAGGACATCGAAGAATATTTTTGGGTAATTCTAAAAATACAAAAGTTTAAAAAATCTGCTATTTTTCGTTACTCGACTGTACAAATGTGAGAAATGTCAAAATATTCTTTTGCAATTCCGTCTACTTACTTTTCCTGTCATTCTTGAACGACGAAATAGCCTACTTTTCTGTACTAAAAATAACAGAATGGAATACCAACACTTTTCAAAATAAATGCTGAAAAGTTCTACTTTTCAGCATTCAAATGGGTGCTGAAAAGTTGAACTTTTCAGCACTTGTTTCGAAAAGTAACACTTTTCAACATTTTTTGTTTTAAACGATTTATTGACAAAAAAAAATGAAAATTTGACATAAAAATTCACTCAGTGTGTGTTTTTTGGAATTGCAAAAAATGTTGTATGGAACTCGTTGCAAAACTTGACTTTTTCAGCACTCTTCGTATGTATCCAACTCGGTGAACCTCGTTGGATAAATGCACGACTCGTGCTGAAAAAATCCTCTTTTTGCAACTTGTTGCATAAACTACTATTTCTAATATGCAATAACCCAGAAGGGTCATTTTTTTTAATTAGAGCAAAATTTGTCATTGTCAAATCTCATGTTTTATTGACTTTATTTTTTGCAGGGGTGTTTTGTAGAGTGTAACAATAAACTACAAAGTTGAATTACAAAAAAAATGGATACATACACATAAGGGGTTTGCATGTAATCATCGCGAGTTATCGCGACTTTACGGGAAAAAAAATGTTTTGAAAAAGTTGGTCATCATTGATCATGACCGTTCAAGGTCACCCGCGACAGGTACGATTGACAAAACAAAGAGAAACACAAAAAGCAACTTTTTCAACCCTTGTTTTCATAAAACCGTAATAATATACCTCGTGATGATTACAAGCAAGCCCCTTATGTTTATGTATCATTTTTTTTGTAATTGTCTACTCAACAATTTAGTAGAACAGTGATTACCAAACTGCGGCCCACAATCTGGTTATGAAATTAGTATGGCATCCAAGCCCACTTAGTAGTCTTAATGTCAAGTTTACTCGAAAAATGATGAACATGTTTTTTTTATTAAACGTTTAAATTTATTAAAATTGAATAAACGAAAAATAACTAATTTTTTTAATTAACTTTTTAAAACTTAAATTCTGAATACGGTTGTGTTTCTAACAAGTCCTTTTTTTTAATCACTGTTCCGGAAAAGTCGATGATAAAATAGTCCAATAGTTCTGAACATCAGGTTGTAGTCTGGTTGGATACGCTCGCAGTTCAAAATCAAATCAATACATTAAATCTATGCCAAATATGAGCTCCATAGATCAAAAGGCAAAGTGGGCAAACAATTCTCTTAAAATTGATTATCTTTTAAAACCTCATCTTTGTCATTTTAAAGAAAATAATTTTCATTTAAATAAAGATTAGCAGCTAAATATTGAACAAAACAGAGATTTAAGCTACACAATATAAAAAATTAAACATAAGTATGAATGATTTCTTAGTCTTTCTTCATCTTTTATCAGGTGGAAGATATAAATTTTAATCATGTTTTGGAAAATAGTAACACTCGGAGATGGAATAATCGCGAAAAAATCAATTTCTCTTGCGAGCTTTCTTCACCCGCGAAAGAGAGAGGAGGCAAATCACGCAAAAGAAAATCGCTCCCGAAATTCTCCAAAAAATCAATCTGCTGATGATTTTTTGTAGATTTCCTTGTCAGCACCACTTAATAATATTTATTTCACTTTGTTTACATGCATTGCCCATCTACAAAATGTGACAGGTAATTTTTCGACGTGTGACGTTATACTTACAAGTTTAGTAGTGAAAAAGATGTTTCGCCGAATAATCAAGATGATGATTTTTTTAGATTCTTTTTACCGATCTTTCGTGCGTGAGAGAGGAGAGCCATGCTCAATTGGGATTTTTTCTTGATGAAAATCCAAAGATTTTTTAAAGGATTAATAAGGATTTTTATCGTATTTATTTGAATTTAAGTTAAAATTTCCAATTGAACAATATTATTGCCTCTCAGAGATGCAATAAACTGTGTTATTTTCAGTTTTGAGTACATATGCTAAATTCAAATTTTATTTAAAGTTTTGGGGCCCCACCCAAAATCAGAAGGCAAAAAAATTCAAAAACTTCAAAATTTTAATGGAATTTGTATTGTATTCAGCTGAAATCAATTCAAAAATCTATAGCATTTTGAATATTTTAAACATATATCATAGCAAAATGTTTATCTTTTCGCTATTTTTTTGTTTTCATCAAATTTTACATTTTTTGAAAATTAATGATTGCAAAAAAACTAAACAAGTGCAAAATGCATTTTAAAGCACTTTTTCCATGCAAATGTTGAAACTATGGCTTTTTATTTCAAAATTTATATTTCTTGTCCCCCCCCCCCCTAAACCTTTGTCAGAGCCGAGGAACAAGAACTTTGAAAAATATTTGCATCGGCCTAATTGAAATTCAAAAAAAAATTGCTGCATTTTTTCAACAAAATTCTAAATAACTCAAATATCCAAACATTCGATAAAAATGAATATATATATTACATTATTTATTTTATATATTATATTATTTTAGTTATATTTTGTCGTTTTAGCAAAAATTTGACTAATGAAAATTCAACTTGATAATATAATGTTATTTTATGTAAATTTCATTATTGTTCTTGTGATCTATTTATCCTAAAATAAAAATTATGAAATGATGAAACAGTTTACAGAATGTAGAACATATTGGTCTAAATTTCGTTTAGCTATCGGTTCAACAAACTTCTGAACACATATCCAATCTCTCTTATTGTTCAAAAATTTAACGCACTAGAATATTTTCAATAATTTTTCAGAAACAATAGTTTTTATCACTTACTTATCATTTGAAAATTTAATTATTTTTAATATTTTTTTACCTGTTAACTTTTGAAATTGCTGAAACATTTTGCTATTTTCTACAATGTCTTCTTTTAAATGAATTTTGGAATTATCATTTTGAAATTAGATCAAATATCCTTTCCCATTTTTGCGTTGAAATCAAGATTGTGTTTTATTAAAAAAGAGGGTAATATCGTTAAACAAGGCCAATAAATAACATTTTTCAGTGTATGCATATTTCAGTTATGTTAACAGTTATGTTAACATAACTGAAATATGCATACACTGAAAAATGTTTGCTCTTGTTTAACGATATTACCCTCTTTTTTTTTTAAAATAAAACACAATCTTGATTTCAACGCAAAAAAATGGGAAAGGATATTTGATCTAATTTCAAAATGATAATTCCAAAATTCATTTAAAAAGAAGACTTTGTAGAAAGTAGCAAAATGTTTCAGCAATTTCAAAAGTTAACAGGTAAAAAAATAATTAAAAAATAATTAAATTTTCAAATGATAAGATGTTTTTTTGCACAGTCTATTTTAAAAGAAGGGTTTGGTAAAGAATGATGGTTAATTAATCATGGAAATATATTATATGATTCATTTGTTAATTGAAAAACAATTTATTACGTTCAAAAATCAAATAAAAACTGAAGTTGTTTGAAAGTCCAAGTTTGAATACTAACTTGGACTTTCAAACAACTTCAACAACTTTCAGGAATGTTGAAATATATTTCACATGTGCAAATTGCTGAAATCACCCGCGAGGTTGAGCTAACTGAGGACCATTGTGTAGAAAATTGTTACACTCTAATAAATAACTCTACAAAGTAAGAAAAACGCGGAGTTTTGAAATGAAAAATTTAGTTTTAATGAAAAACAAAATGACTATTTTGGATTAGTGCAGTTCCGAAAAGAACATTAAATTTTGAATAGTCGAGTAACGAAAATTACAGAACTTTTGAAACTATTTTTGTGCTTTTTTTTCGATGAAAAATACGTTTTTTAGAAACTCTGAGTACGCCATCGTGTTTACATAATAGTCCCTGTGGCACAAAATTTCCAAACCATCACCATTTCAAGCTGCAAATTATTGAAAAACGCCTCTTTTTTCGTATGTTCAAAAAATGAAAGGGATCGTACCGCCTTCCGTCATGAGATATCAAAAAACGGACCTCGGATTCGAGATCAGGGACAAAAGTTACCCCTTAGGACCACGTTTCACGCAAACCGAAGAGGGTCGGGGCAACAGCTGTGTGAGTTGGCGGAGAATAACCCATTGATTAATTTGAAAATTCAAGGGTGGCGTAATCTTTGCCTGACCCACCATTTGTTAGCACACTTAGCGCGCTGTTTGTTTTGCTTATTCTCTCGGTATCAAGCATCAAAGTGGTGGCGCCTTTAAAAGTGGTCCGATGATTGATCGAATGATATAACTTATAATTGCACTAATTGAATGCAGTTGTTCTGAGTGAGGATTTCACTCACTTACGATTTGAACCGAAGGTCGACATAAGAATGATGAATACAAATTAGATCTTAATAAATTGGCGATTAAGAGTAAGTGTTGGTTTCGATTTACACCTTTAATTTCCATAAAGACATCATTTCATAACTTTAATAGTTTATTAAAGTTACTCACAAAAATCAAATTTGCACCAAATTTACCGAGTTCGTCCTGGGCTTCAGTTCATTGCACGCGCAAAAATCTACGTCAGCAAAGATTTTTCCCACAATCAGAACAAGCAAACATACGTGTTGGCGCCCGGCCGCCCACCCACGAACAACAGAAACCACTTTACAAATATTGACCCAGTGTGTGTGTGCGGTATATTGCTTCTCAATAGAGAGGTTAGTCCCTATGTAATAGACTGGTCAAAATCAATTGAACAAAACTTTAACACAACCAAAATAATTTTACGCCCGAAGGTAGGCATCTTACAAACCAATAAATTTCATATATATTTTATTTTCGTTCAATATTGCATGCAAGTGGCGAAGTTACAAGGTGGCCATTCTACCCTACCAAACTTTTTTCGATTCCGAAATGAGGCCGACCAAGAGTCCTGGTGGTGAGGTTAGGTGGAGGCACTTCCTGGCGGAGGTCTTCATATATGCGTAAGTTCCAGCCCACGTATGGAAGACTCAAGGGGCCATCAAGAAAACACCGACTCCTTAAACTGCTGGTATTCAATGGACCTACTTCAACAGCAGTAGCAGCAGCAGCAGCATTCAATAGGGGGAAAAGGATAAGTGGAAAAGCTTTCGAGTCCATTCGAGAACAATATGTATGCAAATTTCATTTAAGCCTCTTCCGGACTTTAGACAGCTGGGTCAGGATGGCAGGGCCGATAGTTTCCGAGCGGTGTGCTGGTTAGCCTCCCTCAACTTTTCCGAGAGAGAGAGGTGGTTAAGGAGCTTCACCAGGGTTAGGCGGGAGTTGGGGGACTAATCCCTGAGAAAGTCTATGTTTAGATAGTGCTCTGCGAAACGAAGACATTCCAAATATTTTGAAAGCATCTTTTGGGATCGGGGTAAATCAGAATTTTAATTAATTAAATGTTGATTGTGGGCGGCTCTTGAAAGCCTGTCCGACCCGATGATGGTGGTACCGTTTATCGTGTCTTCTTCAAGGGGATAACCCAAGTGTTTCAAGAGGTCCCCTTTTAGATCAGTTTCTGATTATGCTTGACAAATCCTTGATCCTCGTTTTAGTTATTTATAGTTATTTTATGTATCAAAACATTTCCATCAAACTTAAAAAAAACGATATTTAGATCCGCACCGGCTAAAACTGTCCCCTGAATGCAGGCTACCAAAGTGTGTTGGCAAACCGAGGGGAAATAACTTGCCAAGATATTATAGAAAGGTGAGAATTATTTCAATTGCAATAACAAAAAAAAAACACTTAATTATGTTGCAACCTATAGTTAGACAATCTTGACCCGCGACAAAGAAAAAAACGCCCCACTCGACCTCGTGTGACAAGTTTAGCTTTGCCCTTTCGAGCTTTATTTACAGTTTACAGGTAGATCATTTAAAGGCAGGAAGTCGGTTCGCCAGCACCGCCAGAGCTCAGAACTCGGGCACGCGAATGGCATTTAAGGTCTTTTTTGTGTGTCGTTGTGTTTTGCTGTCGCAGGGACATCAAGCTTTTTTTTTGCCATCCGGCCATGTCCAGAGTATAGTGGGTGGGTGGCCAACTCGAGGTCAAATAACTGGCGAGCAGAGAGGGGGGGGGGTCCTTATGGAGGTGCCGCGTTGTTGAGTTATGTTACATGTTTGTTTAGTTGTTTATGATGCGGGAATTTTGGAAATTTATGCCGAGGTTTGTTTTTAGCTTCGTGACTAATCGTGAAATGAAAATCAGAAGCTGTTGACATTTTTGAAATGGGATCCCGCTTGAATGGCAATAATTTGAAAATCAACTTCAATTCAATATTCTTTTAATACACTTTTTTTGGTACTGGGACCTAGTTAGGACCGAGTCGGCTTTCGTTTTTTTTTTCAGTTTAGCTGATAGCAATTACAGAGGATCTTTAGGGTCTAGGGTTACACGGAGAAAAAAGAGTTCCCAAAATCGTGAACAAGCGTTCATGGAAATGGGAACCACGAACAAAGTGTTCAAATTTCATGGTACGTTTTTCAAAATCGTACCATAGGATTTGAACACTTTGTTCGAGGTTCCCATTTTCATGACCAATTGTTCACGATTTTGGGAACTCTTTTTTCTCCGTGTAGAGGAGTAGCCAATTACTCGCGACTTGCTCGGGGTAAGTAGGGGAAGGAAGGATTGTAAGTTCTTTTTGTTGAATACTTCTGTAGCCTGCAAATTATTTTTTCTAACGATACCAAAAGTTGTTGAATTTTTCCTTTATTGATGATTTATTTGGAATTAAACTATTTTGTCAAAACATCATGATAATGAACCAAAAAAAGAAATAAACAAAAATCATCAAACAAGTTTCATTTTTCAATACAAAAGTGCTTCAATAAGCTAGCTAAAGCTAAACTTAGATATCAATAGTAGAAAGGTTGAAAAGTTTATCAAAATTTTGGAATCTTATTGTAATATCCTGCATAAGAACTGTTAAACTATTAAACAAATGAAAAAACTTAGTTTTTGGAAAAAAGTTAAGAAAAAATCGCTTTTTTAGTTGTAAATGTGCAGGATTTTTCTTCCACATAACAAAAGATTCAAAATTTAGTACAACCAATTATTCAGCTGGAAAATAGCTAAATTCTCTAGCTGATTCTTAATCCATTATTGAGTGAATGTCGAATTAGGGTGACATAAAGTAACGGCAAATTTTACAAAAACTATTGAAAAACATAACTCTAAAACAACTTATGTAATTGAAGCTCTGGGCTAACGTTTAAATTTCTCTTCCAAAAGTAACTGCATCGAAAAGAAATACTTCTAAATGCAAGAGCTGAAAAGTTGAACTTTTCAGCACTAATATCGAAAAGTTATTTTTTTCAATTAAGTTTTGATTTCAAAGGTAAATTGACTGAAACTTAGTATTCAATGGGTCTTTTCGGAATTGCAAAGAAAAAGCAACTCGTTAAAAACTAGTTTTTCAGCACTCGTCTTATTTATCTAACAACATCCTTATTTTTGCCACTTGTTGCATAACGTCGAAAGGACGAAAGGACGAAAAAGTTTGAACATTTAAATTAAAGATTCCCAAGAAAACCACTTTGAGAAGAAATATTGAGAAATATGTACATAAAAAAATCTCAAAACCTTACGGTTTGGTCTGCACGGTGCGCTACTTCCATCCAAATATTCACAAAAGTAAGATACTCATTGGAAATTTAATGCTCTACAACTTTGTAGAACATACCAAAGCTGTAAAACTTGATCCAGAAAAGTTGGTGATTTAAAAAGTCAGTTTTGTATGAAATTTTGTTTTCACCAACTTTAAGCTCGGATGTCAATGGGTTGATCATAACGAAAATTAAAACATGTATTCTATCAATTTCTTATGCAAAATTAAGCATCAATTACATATGTGAGCAAAATCGGTTAAAGTTTATATTAATTTCTAAGAATTTAGTTTTAATGACTGTGGCAAGTAATTATAGTGGACTATTTGGTTTTGAATTTTTTAGTGCCTCACTTTAAATCTTTATATCAGTTTATTTCTTGTATTTTTGATCAATTAAATAAAGATAAAAACTTACTAAAACTTTGTAATTTTCACAAAAATTTCATGAACAATGTTTAAGTAACCCAAAAATGCTAAATTTAAAAAAACAGTATGTTTTTCTTACGCTTCATTTTAAACATAACTGAAATCAATTACATAATGATTATCGTTATACGTTATACATTTGAAATTAAAATAAAAATATGAAAAGAATATGAACAAATAAAAATGTAGGCAGGGTTATTTTCAGGATTTATATAAAAGTTGATTTATTTCTGAATGCCTAAGATATATCTTATGTTTGGAGAAACCTCATCTTGCCAAAATACTTCAAATAACTTATAAATTCTTAGACTTTTAAAGTGTTTTTCTCTACGCATATTTTAAAAAGATTTTGCCCTTCTCCGTGTGAAAAAAGCAAACCGTAACAGCATCTTTAAATTTTCATCGTCAAAACTCAAACAAATGTTATAAAATGATTGAATGTTTATTTTTGTTTAAAGATAAGGGTAATTCTCCGCCAACTTACACAGCAGTTGCCCCGACACCTCTTCGATTTGCGTGAAACTTTGTCCTAAGGGGTAACTTTTGTCCCTGATCACGAATCCGAGGTCCGTTTTTTATATCTCGTGACGGAGGGGCGGAGGAGGGACGAACCCTTCAATTTTTGAACATGCGAAAAAAGAGGTGTTTTCAATAATTTGCAGCCTGAAACGTTGATGAGATAGAAATTTGGTGTCAAAGGGACTTTTATGTAAAATTAGACGCCCGATTTAATGGCGTACTCAGAATTCCGAAAAAACGTATTTTCATGGAAAAAACACTCAAAAGTTTAAAAATTCTCCCATTTTCCGTTACTGGACTGTAAAAATTTTGGAACATGTCTTTTATGGGAAATTTAATGTTCTTTTCGAATCTACATTGACCCAGAAGTCTCATTTTTTCATTTCAAAAAAACTTTTTTTTGTAAAATCGCGATAACTCGTGATATTTATAACCCTTTATGTCTATATATTAATTTTTTTGTAATTGTCTGCTCTACAACTTTGTAAAACATTGTTACACTTTAAAAAATAACCCTGCAAAGTTAGAAAAAACATGAAATTTTAAAATCAAAAATTTTAATCTAAATGAAAAAATGAGCCTTCTGGGTCAATGAAGATTCAAAAAGTACATGAAATTTCCCATAAAATGACATGTTCCAAAAAAATTTAACAGTCGAGTAACGGAAAATCGGACAATTTTTTTTAAATTTATAGTGTTTTTTTCGATGAAAAACCGTTTTTTCGAAATTCTGAATACGCCATCAAATCGGGCGTCTAATTTTACATAAAAGTCCCTTTGACACCAAATTTCTATCTCATCACCGTTTCAGGCTGCAAATTATTTAAAAACACCTCTTTCTCGCATGTTAAAAATGGAAGGGGTCGTACCGCCCTCCGTCACGAGACATAAAAACGGACCTCGAATTCGTGATCAGGGACAAAAGTTACCTCTTAGAACAAAGTTTCACACAAATCGAAGATGGGTCAGGGCAACTTTTCCCGATTTCGTGTGAGTTGGCAGAGAATTACCCATAAACTATGACAGTATTGAGGATTTTGAAAAAAAATTAGGAAGTCAAAATAGAAGAGTTTTTATAATTTATATATAGGGAAGGGATTTAACAGTTTTATGATTGAAGCAATTCAGGATGCTCTTTGCTACACTATTTTGACAACTATAATAAAAAAATAATAAGATTTTGAAAGGGCATTGATAGGATTTCAATTTATTTTAAGAATATTTTTCAACTGGTAAGATTTGTCTAAAGATTATTATTTTTAAATTATGTACGAGGAGAAGCCACACAAGGTCTGTGTGCTATTTTCGGAAAACAGTTTTTTCAATAGTGGTTGAAATAGTTGCTATGAAAATTCTTATTTAGAATTCCAGGATGACTTTGATAGTCATAGTTGAAAATTTTTATACTTTTTAGCAAAATAAAAATAAATTTCAGATTGTCTAAAATTCTTAAACTATTATTGTTTGTAAAATTATCCAATATTCTTGCAAAATTCAAAACTAAATTCGAAGCACGAATAAAAAGTTTTCACAATTTATATGATATTTGTTCCACTGAAAAGGCCAATAAAATTGGATTTTTTTAAGAATTGTGTTTCTAAAACACATAAAATTTATTATTTGTAATCTTCTTCTTTAGTGAAAAGTTGTCAAAAGAATCCGAAAATGCATTCCGTTTCTCGATTCTAAATTGAGAAAACCATGTCACCTTGAAAATATTAAAATTTTGCTACTCGTGATACAATCCTGAAGGTATTTAATTTGTTCTCTTTATTTTTCGGGATAATCTCAAACTTATCAAAGTCACCCTTGATTACGGTACATTGAAAAAAAGATTATTTTAATTTAGTTTAAATCAAGAAGAGCTCCAACTTAAACCAGTTAGAATTTTGGGACCAGAAAAATATATAAAACTTAAATAAAACAGATGTGTTCATAAATTCAATGATTCATTGCACTTTTTTTACACTTCTCTCACAAGCCCAATGATTGGCAAAATTGGCAAAATTTCAGTTGGGATAATCGAAACTTTGGATGATCGACACGGCGTGGCTGGAACACAATATTATAAACCGAGATACTCCATCAGAGATTTATTCATGGAAAGTTGTGTTTAACCGGCATGAATCAGAATCTATAAATATCGGTAAAAATGCGTTTTTTTATTTAAGATTTTTGATTTTTAGTACGAATTTTTAATTGAATTGGCCTTATAAGTGGATAGGTCTTAAAACAATATTTTTTATATCAAATTTGTAATAAAATCTCTCACCTTTCAAAAATATTTCAGATTTTGTAAATACGTTTTGATTGTCAAAAGATATTTCACTTTAAACACATCCGTTTTATATGCCAACATCGTTTGATCTTAAACCTCTTGAACCTCTGGAAACCATGTTTGTGAAAAATCAGCCAAAATATGGTTGTCTTTAAAGTGAAATATCTTTTGACAATTATCACGGATTTACAAACCCTAGAAAGCGTTTAAAAGGTGAGAGTATTCTCTTCAAATTTGCTAGAAAAAATATTTTTTGAAGATCGATCCATCTATAAGGCCAGATCAATTAAAAATATCCATCAAAAATCAAAACCTTGAAATTTTGAAAAGCGCAATTTTCACCGATAAAATGTTTTCATATTTAAAGATTCTGATTCAGACCCTTAAAACACAACTTTCCTTGTATAATTATCCAATGGGGTGTCTCGGTTTAAAATATTACGTTGTAGCCGGCGTGCGAATCACGAAAAAATATTTTTGCGTTGTCTTATTTTTGATTGTTGAGCCAGTATGACCTCTAAACTTTTCTAAGGTGATTTAGAATTTTTAAATCCAAGATGGCGGCCAATACGACGGTGATGAAATACTGAAAAAAATGCACTTTTCAATTTAATACGCAGCCAATCATTCAAATTTGACTGAAATTGGGTCGCAGAACTCGAATTTGATATTAAAAGCCAGAAAATAAAAAAAAGGTTTTTTTTTTTTGTTCGTGATTCGATTATGCGAAGTCCCTCACAAACCTTCAGATAATCGCACTTCGAATAATCGAAACTTCGGATAATCGAGTCTGAACTGTATTGAAAATTTGAACCCACTTTTCCAAAAAAACATCAATGTTACGAATTTTTCGTAAAACTCCAACTTCAGCAGCTCGGAAAACTCCGTTGAGAAATTCCCACACAGTTTTCGCTCCCATCATCCGTGCTCGTCTCATAATTCATTCATTCGCCGTGCGGTGGTAGCTGACCATTCATTGCCGAGGAAAACCCGCGCGCCTGTGGCGGGTGAATGCTGAAAATTCCTCCGCCACAAGCTGAATGAAAAGCTCGACCGGACGGATGTTTCAAAGAAAAGAGGAAGCAAATTAGATTTTACGTCCAACCACAGAAAAACGACGCCCAAGATCAACAAGCCGTCGTCGTCCGCTTCCGCCTTCGTGTTCATTTTGGAGATTTCAACTTTTCCATCCCATCGGGGAACAGCTAGGAAAAGTGGTTTCTTAGTCGTGGCTTTCAAAAAGACAGAATCGCACCCATTTTGGTCGCTTTAAATGGTCGAGTCCTTGAGGTTCTGAGGGAATGCTCGGGGCAAGTTTTAACCGCTGAAAAAGGGAGATTTTACTAGTAGCTAAAATTAAGTTTGTGGGTTTTATTTAGTTTTTCCTTGGAAGACGGGAAGCGATGGCGGAAAGAGTACGCGGGTTGAAGGGGGAGAAAACTTTCTTTCTTCCCTACAATTAAGTTTAAGTTACATTTAATTTGTCTTTTGAAACAGTGGTTGGCAACAGTGTGCTGCTTTTTTGTAAAGGTTTTTCTTAGTTTAAAGCTGGAAGCTGTTCTGCGCAAAGTTTTATAACACTTTAGTAGCTATACCGAGAATATTTAACTGGAAATGGATGTTTGACAAATGTTGGAAAATTTATCAAATACTTTGAATTTTGTAATTTCAAGAACTCCGGATTATCGAGTCTTGACTGTATGTAGAATAGTTTATTCAAGAATGTAGAGCAGTTCTCTACGAAATCGGCCTTTTTTATAATTTTAATTTTTGTATTTTTTAATCCGGCTGAAACTTTTTTGGTGCCTTCGGTATGCCCAAAGAAGCCATTTTGCATCATTAGTTTGTCCATATAATTTTCCATACAAATTTGGCAGCTGTCCATACAAAATGATATGTGAAAATTCAAAAATCTGTATCTTTTGAAGGAATTTTAGATCGATTTGATGTCTTCGGCAAAGTTGTAGGTATGGATATGGACTACACTGAAAAAATGAAAAAAAAATTGGTGATTTTTATTTAACTTTTGTCACTAAAACTTGATTTGCAAAAATACACTATTTTTAATTTTTTTTTATATGGGTAATTCTCCGCCAACTCACACAGCAGTTGCCCCGACCCTCTTTGATTTGCGTGAAACTTTGTCCTGGGTAACTTTTGTCCTGATCACGAATCCGAGGTCCGTTTTTGATATCTCGTGACGGAGGGGTACGACCCCTTCCATTTTTGAACATGCGAAAAAAGAGGTATTTTTCAATAATTTGCAGCCTGAAACGGCGATGAGATAGAAATTTGGTGTCAAACGGACTTTTATGTAAAATTAGACGCCCGATTTGATGGCGTACTCAGAATTCTGAAGAAACGTATTTTTCATCGAAAAAAACACTAAAAAAGTTTAAAAAATTCTCCCATTTTCCGTTACTCGACTGTAAAAAATTTTGGAACATGTCATTTTATGGGAAATTTAATGTTCTTTTCGAATCCATATTGACCCAGAAGGGTCATTTTTTCATTTAAAACAAAATCTTTCATTTTAAAATTTTGTGTTTTTTTTTCTAACTTTGCAGGGTTATTCTTAAGAGTTTAACAATGTTCAACAAAGTTGCAGTTGTAGAGCAGACAATTACAAAAATTTTGATATATAGACATAAGGGGTTTGCTTATCAACATCACGAGTTATCGTGATTTTACGAAAAAAAGTTTTGAAAAAGTTGGTCGTCATCGATCATGGCCGTAAAATCGCGATAACTCGTGATGTTTATAAGCAAACCTCTTATGTTTATATATCAAAATTTTTGTAATTGTATGCTCTACAACTTTGTAGAACATTGTTACACTCTAAAAATAACCCTGCAAAGTTAGAAACAACACAAAATTTTCAAATGAAAATTTTGTTCTAAATGAAAAATGACCCTTCTGGGGCAATGTAGATTCGAAAAGTACATGAAATTTCCCATAAAATGAAATGTTCCAAAATTTTTTACAATCGAGTAACGGAAAATGGGAGAATTTTTAAAACTTTTTTAGTGTTTTTTCGATGAAAAATACGTTTTTTCGGAATTTTGAGTACGCCATAAAATCGAGCGTCTAATTTTAAATAAAAGTCCCTTTGACACCAAATTTCTATCTCATCACCGTTTCAAATCATTGAAAAACACCTCTTGTTCGCATGTTCAAAAATGGAAGGGTCGTACCACCCTCCGTCACGAGATATCAAAAAATGGACCTCGGATTCGTGATCAGGGACAAAAATTACCCCTTAGGACAAAGTTTCACGCAAATCGAAGAGGGGTCGGGGAAACTTTTCCCGATTTCGTGTGAGTTGGTAGAGAATAAAAAATAAAACCCATATGTTTTAGAAGAATAAAACCCATATGTTTAAGAAGACATAAAATGCCAACTTTTCAGAAATTTCCAGAATGGGAAAAAAATTTTTGACCGAGTTATGATTTTTTGAAACTATACAGATTTTTTCAAAAAATCGAATATTGGTCTCAAAAATTTTTCAACTTCATTTTTCGATATAAAATCGAATTTGCAATCAAAAAGTACTTTAGTGAATTTTTGATAAAGAGCACCGTTTTTAAGTTATAACCATTTTTAGGTAACTTTTTTGAAAATAGTCGCAGTTTTTCATTTTTTTTAATTAGTGCCCATGTTTGCCCACCTTTGAAAAAAATATTTTTGAAAAGCTTAGAAAATTTTCTATATTTTGCTTTAATAAACTTTGTTGATACGGCCCATAGTTGCTGAGATATTGCCATGCAAAAAAATTGATGTTTTCCAAGTATCACCCAAACAACCCACCATTTTCGAATGTATACAACTATAGGTCCGATTTACAATGATGAAAGATGAAACATTCGTGAAATTTTCTGATATTTTCGAAAAAAATATTTTCAAAAAATTTAAAATCAAGACTAACATTTCAAACGGGCCAAACATTCAATATTACGCCCATTTTAAATGTTAGTCTTGATTTAAAATTTTTGAAAATATTGTTTTCGAAAAGATTGGAAAATTTTACGAATGTTTGATGTTTTAACATTGAAAATCGGATTTATAGTTGCTGAGATATCGACATTAGAAAATGGTGGGTTGTTTGGGTAAGACTTAGAAAACATCAATTTTTCTGTTTTTTAACCTTTGCATGGCAATATCTCAGCAACTATGGGTCGTATCAACAAAGTTCAAGAAAGCAAAATGTAGAGAATTTTCTCAGCTTTTCAAACATACTTTTTTTAAAGGTGGGCAAACATGGGCACTAATTTAAAAAAAAATGAAAAACTTCGACTATTTTCAAAAAAGTTACCTAAAAATGGTTATAACTTGAAAACGGTGCACTTTATCAAAAAATCACTTCAGTACTTTTTGATTGCAAATTCGATTTTACATCGAAAAATGAAGTTGAAAAATTTCTGCGACCAACATTCGATTTTTTGAAAAAAATCTGTCTTGATTCAAAAAATCATAACTCAGTCAAAGATTTTTTGCCCATTCTGGAAATTTCTGAAAAGTTGGCATTTTATGTCGTCTAAAACACATCAAAAAATAAAAATAGTGTTTTTTGCAAATCAAGTTTTAGTGACAAAAAGTTAAATAAAAAATCACCAATTTTTTTTTATCGTGTATCATTTTTTCAGTGTAGTCCACATCCATACCTACAATTTTGCCGAAGACACCAAATCGATCAAAAAATTCCTTCAAAAGATACAGATTTTTTAATTTGTATGGAAAATTATAAGGACAAACAAATTATGCAAAATGGCTTCTTTGTGCATACCGAAGGCACCAAAAAATTTTCAACCGGATTAAAAAAAAAATCGATTGACCGAAATCTCAGAGAATTGCTCTGTAGAATCTATGGTTAACATTCAAAACAAGTTTAAAACATACACAAAACCGCACAAAATCGAAAATATTTTTAAAATTATGCTGATTAAAAATTGATACCAAATGAACCTTGTTACAAGCCAATCCATCAATTGCTTGTTCGAAGGACGACCACTCGACCCCGCCTGTCCTCCTCTAAAGTGTCAAGCTCGATGCACACTAAAAGCACCGACTGCCAGTGACAATTGAGCTCAATTGATGTCAATTGGCACCGAACGGTGTGTAAAGTTAGGTGGTGCTAATAATTAAAATGTCATTTCTTAAGTTTTTTGGGTTTAAGAACTATCTAAAAGATGACGATATAAACATAAATATGGATTTATTTGTTGAATAGAACCACCCCACCGGTCCCGGTTATCACTCAACGGAAAACGCGACCCAGTGTAATGACATTAAAACGCGAATTAGAGCTGAGATGCTGTCTGGCAATCACCATCAGCAGCCATTCCAACCGGGCACATCAGCAGCAGCAGCAGCTGAGTATAGCTTGTAAAACCGTAAATTAGTTTAGATTGCTTTGAAAAATTACACCGTTCTCGGTTCGACCTTCCTCACCATGTGTTCATTTGTTTTACGAAGCAAATTTATGCTCTGAGCTAGTCAAGTTGTGTAAGCAATGGCTCGTTTAGGAAAAGTTTAATAGAACGAAAAAAAAATAGTTTGATTTCTAGGAATTCATGTAAAAAATGTGTAAATTTGGAAGGTATTATTCTGAAAGAAATATTACCTCTTTTAAGATGTTATTTTACCTCAATTTAGACTGAAAAAGTGACATTTTACCAGAAAAGCGGTAAAATTACACATTTTAGGGGTAAAATTACACTTTTACATGAAAGATGTACCCTTCGCAGATGTTTTTTCTGCGAAGATGATAAATTGAAACAAAATAAAATACTACAACTACTATCAAAGGAAAGTAATACGACTTCAAGAAGCAATCCTCCCTCCAACCTCACCCAGGTCAAATTCAATTAAACCAACCTCTCGCCCGCTCATTCGGGCTGCTCATTTCCACTTTAGCCCCAGTAATTACTGTCCTTGCAAGGCCAGGCCACCACCGGACCGTGCCGCCCCTCTCGACGTCGTCGACTTACATAAATGAACAATTTTCAATTTCCTCTCGTCTTGATTACACACGCTTCGAACGAGAGAAAGAGACTCCCCGTGTGACGCACGATTTTCCTCCGCGTAAATTTTCTCCTGACTCGAGGTTTTTTTGCGATGCATTTTTGCTTCTTTTCTGCGCACACGTCCACTCCACGCTTTACTTCCAGGTGAGTGACTCATGGAGTGTGCGTTTGACCTTTCTCAATGGGTTTTACGTTCACCCTGCTGCCAGCGAGCCAGTGAACGATTGATGATGGATCTGCTGCTGGAAGTGGGGATAAAGTCGTGTGTTTAGAGAAAGGAATAAAAAGGACTCGAAAAACGAAACTATTGGCACTACGCCCCCCGGGACATGGCCTTCCTCTAACGTGGGATTTCTGCTCCAGCGCCTCTGACGAGACAGGAGAAACCGGGACCGACGTTTTACTTCACCATTCGATAGAAGCTCAGTGGATAAGGCGGGAATCGAACCCGCGTCTCATAGCATCATCGGAAAAAGGACTCATTCTATGTTAAAATTGAATCAAAAAAATTTTCAGAATAAAAAGATAACCTTTTTTGCCTTTCTTACCTTACTGAGGAAAGGCTATAAAATCACTCAAAAATGAACTTCTCAATTAGACCTCCTAGACCCACCTTCATGCATACCTATCGACTAAATTATAATGTTGATAATTTTCCCATCATATTTTACCAGCAAAATTCAAAGAACAAATTGAAAATGAGGCTGCCACTTGACGAAAAGTGCATCAATTTGAAATCAGAGCTCAATAATCTAGCTTCTGAAGATGATACATTTCGTGTTCCATTCAAGTGTGTAGATATTGAACAGAAAAATGAAAATTAACTCACCAGTACCACAGTGTTCGGAATGGCAATATTAAGTGGAATAAATTGATAACTCGTTTATTTGACGTCTTAGCCAAATGGCGTCTTCGGAAGAGTTATTGAAATTATTGACGACCTTCGGGGTGTCAACCAAAAACTAACTTTGTTGGATGACGTTGTAGGGCTTTGGTGTCTTCGACAAAGTTGTAGAGGAGAAAATTTATGAAAGTTTGTCGAAGGCGCCAAATTTGTATCTCTTAATTTACTCAAGATATACGCCATTTTTGCAAAAATGGGCCAAAAATCATTTTTGGTGATAACTCAAAATGTTAGTATTTTAGCGGCCTACTATTTTCTGAAGTGTTGTTTATGACATAAAATTACACATCTTTGCCGAAGACGTCAAAATGGGTTGAGCCTTTATTAAGGAGTTATAACCATTTTTAAGCGATTTTGAGCCAATTTTCAAGTTGCTTTGTTTTCAAAATGGCGTATTTAGGCGAAAAACCGAATAATGCCCCTGAAAGTACACACTTTCAACTACTTTTCCTGAAAATATTTCCGTGTCTATCGGTGTCTATTTTTAGATATCTCAATTTGAATTTGACGATTTTCAATCAATTCATTTATAATTTTAAAGCGGAATCTTATTGAAAACGTATTAGTAATCGGTAAATTGAAGGTTAAATTGATCGATTTTTATGGAAAATACATTGTTTATGCTTAAAATTTTGTAACACAATCTAAAATTATGAATAAAAACATGTTTAGACCAAAAATAATGTAAGATAAAATTTTAAATAATTGTTCGTATTTAAAATTAAGTATTTTCATTTATATTTGGTCACTTTAAAAAGGTTGTCGTATTTTTCATAAACAAAGTATTTTCCATAAAATCGATCAATCTACCTTTAAATTTACTGATTTTTACCTCGTATTCAATAAGATTCCACTTAAAAATTATAAATAAATTGACTGAAAACCGTCAAATTCAAATTGAGATATCTAAAAATAGACACCGAAACACACGGAGATATTTTCAGGAAATGTAGTTGAAAGTGTGTTCTTTCAGGTGCATTATTCCGTTTTGCGCCAAAATGCGCCATTTTGAAAACATAGCAACTTGAAAATTGGCTCAAAATCACTTAAAAATGGTTATAACTCCTTGATAAAGGCTCAAAACATTTTGATGTCTTGGGCAAAGATGTGTAATTTTATGTCATAAACAACACTTCAAAACATAGTAGGCCGCTAAAATGCAGACATTTTGAGTTATCACCAAAAAAGTGATTTTTTAGCCCATTTTTGCAAAAATGGCGTAAATCTCGAGTAGATTAGGAGATACAAATTTGGCGCCTTCGACAAACTTTTATGAAATTTTCTCCTTTACAACTTTGCCCAAGACACTAAAGCCCTACAACGTCATCCAACAAAGTTACTTTTTGGTTGACACCCCGGAAGGTCGTCACCTTGGATGTCAATAACTTCAAAAGATAGCCCTTATCAAGTACAACAACCCTTCCCAAGACACCATTTGGCTAAGACGTCAAATAAAGGAGTTATCAATTTATTCCACTTAATTTTGCCATTCCGAACACTGTGGTGCTGAAATAAAAATTTGTAAATAATAATGTAAAACTATTGACTTTTTTGTATTTTCTTGTTTTTTAGCGCAAATTATCATCATGAATCTCTTTTTTTCAAGATATCATAGAAATTCAAAAGTTACAAACATTATTTTGTCACACCTTTTAATATATTTTTTTGAGATCTGAGTTTCTAAAGATAATTTTTAGAATTATAGAATTTCAGGTATTGCTATTAACATTAAATCGTTTTATAATTTTTTAAGAAGTCAACAATGCCAACATATGGTGCACCAAGAAATTTTTAGTTAAATTCACATTTATATACACCATCATAACCAATGTTTCTTTAGATTTCTATTCATTTTAATCAATTGTAGATAGTTTGAAAGTGCACACATTGAATAATAAGACATAATTTAAAAAAAAAGTTTAAATTTCAAATCTGATTTTGAAGATTTTGAAACTAAAAGTGTCACAAAACGCTTTATACATAATTCATATTATACTACATTCAAAAATTTACTTAACATTTCAATGAGTGTATTAACATACTTTTTTCCTAATTTTTTGTTTTGTACTGACCTAAGGTCCAAAAGTTCAAAATTTGTAGAATGATTTAAAAGTATTAATTTAATTCAAATTGCATTCTTATTAGTTTACAAAAGATTTCACAGGTATCTTTAATATAAATTTTAAACAAAAAACTTTTTTCCCTCTTCATTTTAAAGTTGGAGAAGGGTGACAAAATCATACCTTTTTTCCGGTTTAAGGTGATTAAATTTTATTTTTTTTTAATTTGGTTAAAAAGTCAGATTTTTTTGTGAAATTCACTAAACCTAGTTTTGTTTATAAAATTATCGATTCATATTACATTTAGAACTGAATCCGAAGCACGTATCAAAAGTTTTCACATTTTATATGAAATTTATTCTAATTAAAATGCCTATAAATAGGGATTTTGTTTAATTATGTTTCAAAAACACATGACACTTATTATTTACAAACTTCGTTTACATTCTGCTAGTGAAAATTGTTCAATGAATCTGAAAATGCATTCCATACCATTCCTTACGTATTTTATTTGTACTCTTCATATTATGGAAAAATCTCAAACCAATCTAAGTCCCCGGCTATCAAAGTCACTCCATTTTACGGTATTTCACTTTGATATCTGATCATATAAGAATTGCACGCTTTAATTTTTTTTTTTTCAAATTGTATTCAAGTTTTCCGTAATCAACCTTTTTTCTCTTCGACCTTTACCTTGATAAGGCAGACAAGAAATTGAAAAATAGCATATTTTTGTAAACTTGATTAGTACATACAATTTCAACTCAATAAAACTATCAAACGATTAACTAGATATGTACTTGATCAAAAACTGTTGTTTTTAAGAGAAAATAAAAAAATATTATTTTCATTATTTTTTTATTTTTGCGCATAAATTTTGGATGGTGAAAAATCTGGTTAAAAAAATGTCATCAGGGGTGACACAGTGAGTCTGGGGGAGTTTATTGGGTCATACAAATTTCAGAATTTTTGTATGACTCAATTTCACCCCAGCCTCTATGTCAACCTTGATGACGGTAAGTAAAAACAGTAAATTTGAAAATTGTATTCAGGTGCAAAATCTATTTTTTTTTCTACGTTGATGGCATTACAATTTTCTTTGATAAAGTATGCCATTTCCAAGTTTAAAGTTATCAAGGGATTTTTTTAAAGTGTTCAGATTTGTGTAGTGATATAGTTAATATCAACTACGTCATGCAGGAACATTGAATTATTTTTGCTTATTGCTTATTGATAAGATGTAGCTTCTTGTAATTCAAAATTTGGTTTGAGTTTTTCTCAGTGCCACCTAAACAGCATCTCATGATTTATCTGATGATATATTTGGAAACAATTGGTTCAATTTTGAGTGTCAAAGAATGTAACTATTACCAAACTCCCTGTTCATTTCAAAACATAATTTCTAAATTTAAGAATTAAGCCTAACATTTGACTAACATAAAAATGTTTACAACTTTTAATATTTTATAGCATGATTAAATGAAATTTAATAATTGCTATCCAAAAAAAGAACGAATTACTCTGTTTCGATAATAAATGAAAATGAGAATCCGCTCCAGATCAATCAAGAGAGCACAAGAATAGAAATAGTTGAAAAAAATCAATAATCGAGAGCAGGGTTGCCAGCTTGCCAGTTAAATCTGGTAGTGCCAGATTTTTCAAGTCTGTACCAGAATAAAGATCATTTATTTTCTGTTCCAGATTTTGATATATTTTGAATTTCTTGCCAATTCGAGCTATATTTTGTTTAAAATGTGCAAGTTTAATGAAAAAAAAAACATATGAATATTTATTTTTACGAATGTGTAATTTCAATTTTGAGGCCGAAAAAATAATTACACCATCTGAAATCACAAACATTTGAATGAATTCATATCCTTCCTCATTAGATGTTAGATTTTCGCCTGCCAGATTTTTCCTGATTTTTGATGGGTGCTTGGAAAGATTTTTTAAATTTCGGCAACCCTGTTCAAGAGACTTGAACAAAACACAAATCATGGTATGTAAATAAACTAATTTTCGTAAAAACTATTGTAATCCTATTCCTATTGTTTTCCCAGTGAATAACTTCAAAACTGATTTATACAATTAGTAACTCAGCTATGTAGGTTCAAAATGAGCTTATTTCTGTAATAAGGAAATTAATATTTTTGAAGATTAAAAACTAGTTTTTTTTTTCAAATCATTTCAAGCCTGCCAGTGCAATCCTAATCTGAAAGCACCCTGCAGCACCAAACTTTTGCGAGCCATAAAGTCCAACGGAAATAGGTTAATGACCCTCCTTCTAGAGTGGTCGGTTGATTGGCTTGGCTATACCTATCGCGGCAGGAACACACCCATATTGATTTTTGTTGGAACAAGTCCCTTTTTCCCCCTTTTTGTTTTCAACTATCTAGAGCCGCTAGTACAACGATTCCCACAGTGCCACAAGTAGTGCGCACCGACTCCTGTTTTACTATACATACAGAGAGGACTTCCCGGGGTGCAACATGAGCAGCTCTGGACGGATTAACAACCATCGAAGCAGCAAGAAGCAATGGATTCTCGATGAGCGCAGTTCCAGCTCAAGGAACGGAAAAAGGTTTGCTCCACTGAGAGAAGTTCCCACGTGCAGGCTATAAGATGTCCGACACTTGCCATGGGGTTTCCCCTCGGTCTAATGGAGCAGAAGCAGCGGCGACCAGCATTGATTAAGATTAATGGAAACTGGTGGCCGGAAACTTGGTGTTTGTGTGTACTTGTCCCGCACATGTCCTGTGGTGCCACGGACCACGGAATGTTGCTGCCTCAGAGTCGTAAATTCTAGCCAATGTGTCACCACATCGCTGCTGCTGCTGGTCGCTGAGTACCTTTTGATGTTCAGCCGGGGACTAAATGACCAGAAGAAATGGATACTCAAAACACAACTTTTCGATACCGAGAGTGCGTCGCTGGAGCTGCTCAGCGTGACAAATGTCACTTGTCAATGGGTTTTGCTAGTACTTTTGGTTCAGTGTGGTGGTATGGGATCGCAGCTCTAACCTGAACGTAATTGAAATTTATTTTGAGAATTGTATGAACTTTTAAACTAAAATTTGACACAAAAAACTTCAGCAACATTCCTGCTCACCACTCGTTCAACTTTGCCAGCAATTTTCCTGTGATTTGTCTTGATTGCGACTCGACCACCGATCTCACTCCACTCAAAGTAGCTTGCCATCGTCATCGTCAATATCGTACACGGGACCAGGAAGTGCAAGATCGATGAGGGCGACAAACTGCAATTGCATAATAGAGTCAATATTGCAGCGCGGGCGGCTAGACGGCCTGCCATCGACGGGTCATTTTGTCTCTTTGTTTTCCTGGAAGTGATTCACAGAATAAAAATGTTTTAATTTGAAGAATTGGAAATTTTCCAGAAATTTCAGTTAATTTAACAAATTTATGTGAAAAAATCGTAAAATTGTTTTTAAATATTTTAAATCTTTGTAAATCTCTGAGATTAGTGCGCTGACCACGGGGACGCGCGGTCTTGTTTTTGCATGCTCATTTTCATTTCTTTTGTGTCGCCGTTTGTGTGCTTGGGTGAATGGTTATTATATATAGGTGAAGGGATTTTATTAAATGATCATTTTATAGCATTATTATATTTAATTGATAATATAACCACACTATATTTTACACTTAACACATTATACAAAACACATATGAAACTGTAAACAGGAGCGTTTGGTACGGTATGTCCACGCATCCTTCTCCCTGTAGATTCTGTGAAATGTGATCCGTTCTCAGAATCCTCTCTGCGGTAAACACAACGTAGTAGGGCTGGCCGCTTTAATTTTTGCAGTACATTTTCGGGTGTTCTCGGATGTACTGCAATTATTAATAAAGACAAGAAAAGTGCTTGTGGCGTAATCTAATCACAAGACTTTCCAGCATGCTTTCATCGGACTGGCTGCGTTTGTGTTAGATTAGATTAGATTAGATTAGATTAGATTAAATCTTTGTAAATCTCTGAAATCGGTTGTGCACAAGTTTTCGCAAAGGCTACCCGATCAAGACTCAACCTAGTGTGTTGCCCTCTATGTTTAACAGCAAGGTATTGAGAATAAACGGAGTTGCGTGACGGCAACCGCTAATGTGTAATCAGGAGGAGGAGAACTGTGTGTGTGACCCCCTAAAGTGTCCACGTGGTTTAAGAATGGTCCCTTATAAAAAATTAAAAATGTCAAAATGTCCAAATATCTAAATGTCCAAATGAAAAATGTCCAAATGTCCAAAAGTCCAAATGTCCAAATGTCCGAATGACCTAATGTCCAAATACTCAAATGTCCAAATGTCCAAATGTCCAAATGTCGAAATGTCCAAATATCCAAATGTCCAAATGTCCAAATGTCCAAATGTCCAAATGTTCAAATGTCCAAATGAAAATGTCCAAATGTCAAAATGTCAAAATGTCCATATGTCCATATGTCCATTTGAGCAATTCTCTACCAGAACCGGAAATGGATTTTATTTGTATTTTTATATTTGGCTCAAACTTTGTGGGGTCTATGACCAAATAAACTATTTTGTGTGATTGGTTCATCCATACAAGTCTCCATACAATTTTGGCTGCTGTCCTTACAAAAATGGTATGTAAGTATTCAAACAGCTGTAACTTTTGACTGAATTTTCTGATCAATTTGGCGTCTTCGGCACAGTTGTAGGTATTGTTGAGGACTTTTGAAAAAACACGGTACACGGAATAAAAAATTTGCAGATTTTTTTATCAACTTTTTTTTTACTAAAACTCAATTTCCCAAAATACGTATTTTTGATTTTCGAGATTTTTTATATGTTTTAGGGGACAAAAATCCGCAACTTTTGAGCCATAGAGAAACATGGTCAAAAAATCTGCCGCCAAGTTATGAATTTTGAAAAAATAGTGATTTTTGGAAAAAATCGAAGTTCCTTGCAAAAACAAGTTTGACATTATTTTTAATGCAAAATTGAATTTGCAATCAAAAAGTACTCTACAGATTTTTTGATAGAGGGCTCCGTTTCCAAGATATAGCCAACGAAAGTTTGATTTTAGCGAAATATTTGCAGTTTTTCAATTTTTAAAAATAGTGACCATGAGCGACCGTTTCTAAAATATTTTTTGAAAAGTTCAGAAAATTCGCTATAAAATTGTCTAAGAGACATTGAAGATTGGACATCGGTTGCTGAGATAGAGCCGCTTTTAGAAAAAGAAACACGAAAATTGAAGTTTTCTTAATCTCACCAAAACAACCCACCATTTTCTAATGACCATATCTCAGCAAATAATGGTCCAATTTTCAATTATAATATATAAAATCGTAAAATTTTCCGATCTTTTCGAAAAAATATTTTTTTAAATCAAGACTAGCATTTTAAATGGGCGTAATATTCAATGTTTAACCCTTTTATAATGTTAGTCTTGATTTAAAAAATTCAAACTATTTTTTTCGAAAAGATCGGAAAATTTTACGAATGTTTTATGTATTAACATTGATAATCGGACCATTATCTGCTGAGATATCGTCATTAGAAAATGGTGAGTTATTTTGGTGAGATTAAGAAAACTTCAATTTTCGTGTTTTTTTTTTTTTCTTAAAGCGGCTCTATCTCAGCAACCCATGGTCCAATCTTCAATGTCTCTTAGACAATTTTATAGCAAATTTTCTGAACTTCTCAAAATTCATAACTCGGCGGCAGATTTTTGTCCATGTTTCTCTATGGCTCAAAAGTTGCGGATTTTTGTCCCCTAAAACATATCAAAAAATCTCGAAAATCAAAAAAATCATATTTTGGGAACATGAGTTTAAGTGAAAAAAAAGTTGATAAAAAAATCTGCAATTTTTTTTAATTGTACCTATTTTTTCTCAAAAGTCCTCAACAATACCTACAACTTTGCCGAAGACACCAATATGATCAGAAAATTCAGTCAAAAGTTACAGCTGTTTGAATATTTACATACCATTTTTGTATGGACAGCAGTCAAAATTGTATGGAGACTTGTATGGGTGAACCAATTACGCAAAATAGCTTATTTGGTCACAAAGAAGACCCCCACAAAGTCAAATAAAAAAATACAAAAAATAAAAATGTTTGAAATCGGCCGATTTCGTAGAGAGTTGCTCATTTGTCTAAATGTCCGAATGTCCAAATGTCCAAATGTCCAAATGTCCAAATGTCCAAATGTCCAAATTTCCAAATGTCCAAATGTCCAAATGTCCAAATGTCCAAATGTCCGAATGTTCAAATGTCCAAATGTCCAAATGTCCAAATTTGTAAATGTCAAAAAAATGTGTTAATTTTTTTTTAATTCAACTATTTGTATTATTTAAAATGTTTTAAATCTAAGTAACTCAATGCAAGAATTGAAACAATTTCATTCGATATTTCAATTTCTATCCACCTTCCGGTACAAATACCTCTTCCGTCCACCTTCATAACTTCTCCCAATATTTACACACACACACACTGAGCTCCTCCAGCAAAAGGGGGTTGAAAAACTCCGGTGAATCGTTCCAACCCCCGTCCAGGCTCGCCGTTATTTATAGGTGCCGGAGGCACGACATCTTCCGTGACAGACATATTTTTGAATCGCATAAATTCCAGCTTGAGTTATGCCGACCTGGGTAGGGTAGGGGGGGGCAGGTGGTCGTCCAACCCACTGCTAATGTTCCTTTCGCGTTGCGGGACACGTGACTGTCACTTACCTGCAAGAAGAAAAAAGAGAGAGAGAGAAAATACATTTAAGCGAACGAGTGATAAAAAATGGGTTGCATAATTCCAGGCTAAAAACGGCTCGAATGTGTGCTAATCATAAAAGTCGTCCTATTAGCACCGATTTTTGGGTAAACTTTGTCGGTTTAGGGGTGCTAATATTAGATCAGTCTTGACGATTTTGACTGAGTGAAGTCGTTGGTTGATTTATTTCTGTATTATTTTCAGGTTACATGTTCGACCGTTGACTTCATAATGGGTTTGTTGCTGTTACTAATGTTGGTTGCTTTCGCATGTCAAGCCCATATCAATTCGCCACTCTTTTCCAGACTCATGAGAAGCATGAATTATGGTAGTAGCTTGGTGTGTGAGCTATATTTAAGGGTCTAATGAGTTACGCTGCCGGCATTAGTGGCTGTTCTAAAAGTAGAACAAAGCACTATTTTCGCGTGGAATTCAAGGAAGTTGAGTTTTTCCTGGAAATAATTAATTCTCTCGAGACTATCAACCAATTCCCAAAACAACCACAATCCAAAAAAGGTACTTAGAACCACTTTCAATGTACTACCTCAACAAATCCAATTTATCGGAAAGCCAGTACAGTGTGCGATTCCCTCGAGGACAACCTGTCATCGCAGCGTCTCCCACATCTCCATTTGACCCAGGTCACAAACCCGGGTGCGCTCTTGAGAAGGCTTATAGCGCTGTGCAGATCTTCGCCGAAAATAAACCTCCCTCAGCAGAAAAAAAAGAAAACATTTATTGATTTATCCTATCATCAGCGTGTCGTTCCACCGAAATATATACATCAGGCACTTTTTCTTCTTTTTGGGATGAAGAACCCAACGATGACAATAATAATGATGGCAAATATCGGGGAACATCGAATGATGCTGGGCCTGGGCACGTGGATCGCAAACGCCAAGCAATTGAATTATTTAGATGCGCTGTATGGTCTTTTCGTGGGGCTTGTTACTTTAATATGCTTATGATTGGCTTATTTTTTTCTCTCTCATTTGCAATCAAGATGATACCAGCTAAGATTTTTTTCTTGCGGTCATAGATACTACTCAGGAAACATATCAATTTATTTTCCCCATAAGAAAAATGGCATCATAAGGATTAAAAACTCAATTAGAAATATTTTTTAAAATTGTGCAAGTTTCCAAAACATCGCCGGTGGAAATTACAGGTAAAATGACACTTTAAAACTCATTTTAATTCGAAATCTTTGTTAGGCTGTATCTCAGCAACATATCATCCATTTAAAAAAATCCCTGAGAAAATATATACACAAGAGTAGCAAAAAACCTGATAACGGAACATTTAGCAATAAAAAATATAACGTACTTTAAGATTGAAAATTCGATTCGCTTTCTAATTTTTATTTTTTAAATAAGCGGCTTGAAATGGTGATGAGAAGAAAATTTAATGCATTTTTTTTTTTGTAAAATTGAACTATTTTATACTCAGAAATCCAAAATTTGGAAAAAACATGTTTTGAAGCCTCTGCCACATGGTAATGTGGCATACATAATATATATTGATCCTTGCACTGTAACTTGGATTTGGCCCGCACTTTTCTCTCGCACTTTTGACAACAAAATTTCCAAAAACTAGGCAACCAGCAGTTGTTTATTTACATTTTCAGTCGCAGTTTCCACCAAACAGGACATTCGCACTTTAAAATTGCGATTGACAGGTGAGCACCATCGGCTCGCTTTGATCATTTTTTGAGAAAATTTAAATATCCCAAGCCAGTTTGACGAGTCGCAATAGTGCGATCGATAGCAATAATTTAGTGCAAAGTCCAAGTTAGTGAGAATTGCGCAATAGGCTAAGTGATTTTTCACGCTCAAAATTTCAAATTTCACGGACCTTAATTTCAAAACACCAAGTTTCACGGAAATTTCGCGGAACGTGAAAACTGTTAAAATTAAAGAAACTGCGTATTATGCTTCTTTATATATTAAGCCGGGACCGTGGTGTAGGGGTAAGCGTGGTTGCCTCTCACCCAGTCGGCTTGGATTTGATCCCAGACAGTTAGATCTTTTTTTTCATTTTTCTAGATTTCATATCAATGCAAGATTTAACAATTTCCAGCGACATCTGCCCAGTAAATTTATTTCATGAGATTCCATCACACTTCTCAAAAACTAAATTAAAAATCAATAGGCAAAAATAATTTAAACTGTAACGAATTCATCCTAAACAGCAATAGAAAGCAAAAAAAAAATTAACTTCCACAGAAACCATTTACTCAAAATAATCAAATATTGTGGAAATTAAACAGGACTCAGAAAAAATCTGAAGTCTTCTTAAAGCTGATTTTAAAGTTCAAAATTCTATCCATTTAATCTTGAATAAACAGATCTTGAATCTTATTTTTATTTTTTACCCTTTCAAATAAAATTGTACTTTTATACAATACAGCGAATGAAAAAAAATACTAAATTGTGTATGTTTCCTAAGAAAAGCTAATAAACTATTATTGATACCCTAAATAGCAATATATTATTTTATTGCTTGCTCCTTTGGTCAATGATATATTGACTCAGAGAAGAGACAGTTTCTATTTAATATTACTTTTACATAAATGTTTGCTTTTAATTGATTTCTAAAAATAAATCAATTCAATTTAAAACATCTTTGCAAACTTTCGAAAACTTATCACAACCAATTTGAACAAGTTTTGGTTGATAAAGCCAAAATTTGGAAATTTAAAACTATTTGTTACGAGAATTGATAAGTTTCACGGGATTTCGCGGAAGTCTCCAATTTTCACGAATTTCACGCTGTCCACGAAATCGTGAAAATTCACTAACCCCAATAATATTGTTACAAATCGTTGGACATGATAACTTTGCAGCGAAATTTTATACTGATAAAAAGAAATTTACAGTCTACAAAGTTGTATGCATAGCAAAAAAAAATAGTACATCTCAAATGTAAGGCTCGATTTTAAAAATGAAAAAAAATATTACAAAATTTAATTGGTTCAAAAAAATTTGCTGAATTTTGATTTTAAGAAATGCACCATCTCAACAAGTTTTTGTCCGATTTCCAAAATCCAAATGAAAAAATTGTAGAGAGTTTTTCAGGTCTTGAAACATACTGTCAGAAATTTCATTTGGATTAGAAATGAGATTTAACTGTTGAAAATGAATGTGTAACTCTTGTTTCCTGAATTGTCCTCCGAACATCCCTTCCAAAATACAGAATTTTGAATATTCACATTTACATTAAAAAAATGGAAAACTGCCAAAATTGTATTAAGACTTGCATGAACAATCCAAAACGCTTAATGCCAATTTTGGTCATTGGAAAGCCCCCAAAAAGTATCTGCCAAATAAAAAATACAGTAAATCCATTTCTAGGTTTCGTAGCAGAATTTCTTTCGACACAAACAGAATCCCTTGTTCTTTACTGAAAATGTTTGTTTAAATAAGTTACAACTTTTGTTGTTGGCCTGACTCTTTGTTGCTGGTGGAGCGTCCAATTTCCAGGGGTTACAAATTTCCCGAGAAACGGGAAATTTTTAACAAATTTTCCGGGAATTCTGGAAATTAAAAATTTGTTGAAAGTTGGTCTGATCTTGGTTGTGATAAATATTTTACTAAAAATTGTATAGCACAGCGTTTTTAATGGTTAAAATAAGTCTGAAGATCAATTGACAACTTGACTGCATGTAAACAAATCATACAACTGCAAGAAAATTTATATTTGTTTTCTAATTTTATAAGTTCAAATCGTACGATAAATCAAAAAATATCTAAGGTATTTTTTGATTAGAAGCATTTTTAAACACATTTTTTGACAGTGACTAAAATGAATCCATCCTCCAAAACCATAAATTTTATTTTAAACTTGTCTCCATGATCAGTTTGAGAGAGTGTGCTTTGACACATACAGTTAACATTAAAAAAAAACATGCAGAAATTATGTTTTCCGTAACAAATTACTATCCTAAAATAAATCATACTGGTTTCAGCTCTTGAACAAAATGGCAAAGCTTTTAAGTTTTTCATTTAAATCTAACTTCTCGTGTTTGCTTTACTTATGGTTTTATTATGTCACATGATTTTCAGGATTATAATTGACTTCGGTTGAAAGCTTTTCCACACAACATAAACATAATTTAACATCATTTTACAATCAGTCTACCATTTTTTTTATTTAACCCTTTAAGGCTTCATCCATAAAGTACGTCACGCTAAAATCAGCCAAAATTTACCCCCCCCCCTTCCCCCCTTTGTCACGCTTTTCCTATACTTATAACATGCAATGTCACACTTGTTCAGACCCCCCCTCCCCCCTAGAGCGTGACATACTTTATGGATGACGCCTAACACCCATTTTTGCACCAGTGCTACATAATTCTTTCACTTCAAATGGTTATTTCTTTTATATTAGGTATTAAACGAATTGAAGTAATTCTTCATGCACAAACCAATTTGAAATATTTAACGATACCAATTCGATTTTCATCTCATTTGGTCATCGTTTACAAAAACGAAAAAAAAATCTCGGTAAGGGGTTAATATACTTTTTAATTGAATAACACCCAAATCAAATAGTTGATTTTCATTTGACAAGATCTATTTATAGTTGCTTCAAGAATTAATATTATTCGAAATAAATCTTGATACCAACATTTTTGATCATCTGATTAATTCTATAAGAACTGAACATTAAATTTATTTGAATGAAATCATGTTGAATTTCTTCATTTATTTTTTTCAGGGCGTTTTCAAAAAATGGTTCCGAAAAATAAGAAAATGAATACTGCCGCTTGAATTTCGGGAATTTCCCGGGAAACGAGAAATTGGACGCTCTAGTTGCTAGTCAGGAGGCTTGAAAATAGAAAGAAAACGTTTGGAAGTGTTACCTGTCAAGCCCTTATTTTTCAA